>NW_027458484.1:0-88749 GCF_050624435.1 Tenrec ecaudatus | reverse complement strand
CCCCGGGAGGGGAGCCCTAGGCTGAGGGTTCCCCCTGGGAGGGGGCAGCCCTAGGCCTAGGGAGCCCCCGGGAGGGGAGCCCTAGGCTGAGGGTTCCCCCTGGGAGGGGGCAGCCCTAGGCCTAGGGAGCCCCCGGGAGGGGAGCCCTAGGCTGAGGGTTCCCCCTGGGAGGGGGCAGCCCTAGGCCTAGGGAGCCCCCGGGAGGGGAGCCCTAGGCTGAGGGTTCCCCCTGGGAGGGGGCAGCCCTAGGCCTAGGGAGCCCCCGGGAGGGGAGCCCTAGGCTGAGGGTTCCCCCTGGGAGGGGGCAGCCCTAGGCCTAGGGAGCCCCCGGGAGGGGAGCCCTAGGCTGAGGGTTCCCCCTGGGAGGGGGCAGCCCTAGGCCTAGGGAGCCCCCGGGAGGGGAGCCCTAGGCTGAGGGTTCCCCCTGGGAGGGGGCAGCCCTAGGCCTAGGGAGCCCCCGGGAGGGGAGCCCTAGGCTGAGGGTTCCCCCTGGGAGGGGGCAGCCCTAGGCCTAGGGAGCCCCCGGGAGGGGAGCCCTAGGCTGAGGGTTCCCCCTGGGAGGGGGCAGCCCTAGGCCTAGGGAGCCCCCGGGAGGGGAGCCCTAGGCTGAGGGTTCCCCCTGGGAGGGGGCAGCCCTAGGCCTAGGGAGCCCCCGGGAGGGGAGCCCTAGGCTGAGGGTTCCCCCTGGGAGGGGGCAGCCCTAGGCCTAGGGAGCCCCGGGAGGGGAGCCCTAGGCTGAGGGTTCCCCCTGGGAGGGGGGAGCCCTAGGCCTAGGGAGCCCCCGGGAGGGGAGCCCTAGGCTGAGGGTTCCCCCTGGGAGGGGGGAGCCCTAGGCCGAGGGAGCCCCGGGGAGGGGAGCCCTAGGCTGAGGGTTCCCCCTGGGAGGGGGGAGCCCTAGGCCGAGGGTTCCCCCTGGGAGGGGGGAGCACTAGGCCAAGGGATCCCCCGCCCTGGGGAGCCCTAGGCCGAGGGTTCCCCCTGGGAGGGGGCAGCCCTAGGCCTAGGGAGCCCCCGGGAGGGGAGCCCTAGGCCGAGGGTTCCCCCTGGGAGGGGGCAGCCCTAGGCCTAGGGAGCCCCCGGGAGGGGAGCCCTAGGCCGAGGGTTCCCCCTGGGAGGGGGCAGCCCTAGGCCTAGGGAGCCCCCGGGAGGGGAGCCCTAGGCCGAGGGTTCCCCCTGGGTGGGGGCAGCCCTAGGCCTAGGGAGCCCCCGGGAGGGGAGCCCTAGGCTGAGGGTTCCCCCTGGGAGGGGGCAGCCCTAGGCCTAGGGAGCCCCCGGGAGGGGAGCCCTAGGCTGAGGGTTCCCCCTGGGAGGGGGCAGCCCTAGGCCTAGGGAGCCCCCGGGAGGGGAGCCCTAGGCTGAGGGTTCCCCCTGGGAGGGGGCAGCCCTAGGCCTAGGGAGCCCCCGGGAGGGGAGCCCTAGGCTGAGGGTTCCCCCTGGGAGGGGGCAGCCCTAGGCCTAGGGAGCCCCCGGGAGGGGAGCCCTAGGCTGAGGGTTCCCCCTGGGAGGGGGCAGCCCTAGGCCTAGGGAGCCCCCGGGAGGGGAGCCCTAGGCTGAGGGTTCCCCCTGGGAGGGGGCAGCCCTAGGCCTAGGGAGCCCCCGGGAGGGGAGCCCTAGGCTGAGGGTTCCCCCTGGGAGGGGGCAGCCCTAGGCCTAGGGAGCCCCCGGGAGGGGAGCCCTAGGCTGAGGGTTCCCCCTGGGAGGGGGCAGCCCTAGGCCTAGGGAGCCCCCGGGAGGGGAGCCCTAGGCTGAGGGTTCCCCCTGGGAGGGGGCAGCCCTAGGCCTAGGGAGCCCCCGGGAGGGGAGCCCTAGGCTGAGGGTTCCCCCTGGGAGGGGGCAGCCCTAGGCCTAGGGAGCCCCAGCCCTGGGGAGCCCTAGGCTTAGGGTTCCCCCTGGGAGGGGGGAGCCCTAGGCCTAGGGAGCCCCAGCCCTGGGGAGCCCTAGGCTTAGGGTTCCCCCTGGGAGGGGCGAGCCCTAGGCCTAGGGCGCCCCCGGGAGGGGAGCCCTAGGCTGAGGGTTCCCCCTGGGAGGGGGCAGCCCTAGGCCTAGGGAGCCCCCGGGAGGGGAGCCCTAGGCTGAGGGTTCCCCCTGGGAGGGGGCAGCCCTAGGCCTAGGGAGCCCCCGGGAGGGGAGCCCTAGGCTGAGGGTTGCCCCTGGGAGGGGGCAGCCCTAGGCCTAGGGAGCCCCCGGGAGGGGAGCCCTAGGCTGAGGGTTGCCCCTGGGAGGGGGCAGCCCTAGGCCTAGGGAGCCCCCGGGAGGGGAGCCCTAGGCCGAGGGTTCCCCCTGGGAGGGGGGAGCCCTAGGCCTAGGGAGCCCCCGGGAGGGGAGCCCTAGGCCGAGGGTTCCCCCTGGGAGGGGGGAGCCCTAGGCCTAGGGAGCCCCCGGGAGGGGAGCCCTAGGCCGAGGGTTCCCCCTGGGAGGGGGGAGCCCTAGGCCTAGGGAGCCCCCGGGAGGGGAGCCCTAGGCCGAGGGTTCCCCCTGGGAGGGGGGAGCCCTAGGCCTAGGGAGCCCCCGGGAGGGGAGCCCTAGGCCGAGGGTTCCCCCTGGGAGGGGGCAGCCCTAGGCCTAGGGAGCCCCCGGGAGGGGAGCCCTAGGCCGAGGGTTCCCCCTGGGAGGGGGGAGCCCTAGGCCTAGGGAGCCCCAGCCCTGGGGAGCCCTAGGCTGAGGGTTCCCCCTGGGAGGGGGGAGCCCTAGGCCTAGGGAGCCCCCGCCCCGGGGAGCCCTGGGCTTAGGCCTTCCCCCTGGGAGGGGGGAGCCCTAGGCCTAGGGAGCCCCCGGGAGGGGAGCCCTAGGCTTAGGGCTTCCCCCTGGGAGGGGGGAGCCCTAGGCCTAGGGCGCCCCAGCCCTGGGGAGCCCTAGGCTTAGGGCTTCCCATTGGGAGGGTGGAGCCCTAGGCCTAGGGCGCCCCAGCCCTGGGGAGCCCTAGGCTTAGGGCTTCCCCCTGGGAGGGGGGAGCCCTAGGCCTAGGGCGCCCCAGCCCTGGGGAGCCCTAGGCTTAGGGCTTCCCCCTGGGAGGGGGGAGCCCTAGGCCTAGGGAGCCCCAGCCCTGGGGAGCCCTAGGCTTAGGGCTTCCCCCTGGGAGGGGGAAGCCCTAGGCCTAGGGAGCCCCAGCCCTGGGGAGCCCTAGGCTTAGGGCTTCCCCCTGAGAGGGGGGAGCCCTAGGCCTAGGGAGCCCCAGCCCTGGGGAGCCCTAGGCTTAGGGCTTCCCCCTGGGAGGGGGGAGCCCTAGGCCTAGGGAGCCCCAGCCCTGGGGAGCCCTAGGCTTAGGGCTTCCGCCTGGGAGGGGGGAGCCCTAGGCCTAGGGAGCCCCAGCCCTGGGGAGCCCTAGGCTTAGGGCTTCCCCCTGGGAGGGGGGAGCCCTAGGCCTAGGGAGCCCCAGCCCTGGGGAACCCTAGGCTTAGGGCTTCCCCCTGGGAGGGGGGAGCCCTAGGCCTACGGAGCCCCCGGGAGGGGAGCCCTATGCTTAGGGTTCCCCCTGGGAGGGGGGAGCCCTAGGCCTAGGGAGCCCCAGCCCTGGGGAGCCCTAGGCTTAGGGTTCCCACTGGGAGGGGGGAGCCCTAGGCCTAGGGAGCCCCAGCCCTGGGGAGCCCTAGGCTTAGGGTTCCCCCTGGGAGGGGGGAGCCCTAGGCCTAGGGAGCCCCCGGGAGGGGAGCCGTAGGCTTAGGGTTCCCCCTGGGAGGGGGGAGCCCTAGGCCTAGGGAGCCCCCGGGAGGGGAGCCCTAGGCTTAGGGTTCCCCCTGGGAGGGGGGAGCCCTAGGCCTAGGGAGCCCCAGCCCTGGGGAGCCCTAGGCTTAGGGTTCCCCCTGGGAGGGGGGAGCCCTAGGCCTAGGGAGCCCCAGCCCTGGGGAGCCCTAGGCTTAGGGTTCCCCCTGGGAGGGGGGAGCCCTAGGCCTAGGGAGCCCCAGCCCTGGGGAGCCCTAGGCTTAGGGTTCCCCCTGGGAGGGGGGAGCCCTAGGCCTAGGGAGCCCCAGCCCTGGGGAGCCCTAGGCTTAGGGTTCCCCTGGGAGGGGGGAGCCCTAGGCCTAGGGAGCCCCAGCCCTGGGGAGCCCTAGGCTTAGGGTTCCCCCTGGGAGGGGGGAGCCCTAGGCCTAGGGAGCCCCAGCAATGGGGAGCCCTAGGCTTAGGGCTTCCCCCTGGGAGGGGGGAGCCCTAGGCCTAGGGAGCCCCAGCCCTGGGGAGCCCTAGGCTTAGGGCTTCCCCCTGGGAGGGGGGAGCCCTAGGCCTACGGAGCCCCAGCCCTGGGGAGCCCTAGGCTTAGGGCTTCCCCCTGGGAGGGGGGAGCCCTAGGCCTAGGGAGCCCCAGCCCTGGGGAGCCCTAGGCTTAGGGCTTCCCCCTGGGAGGGGGGAGCCCTAGGCCTAGGGAGCCCCAGCCCTGGGGAGCCCTAGGATTAGGGCTTCCCCCTGGGAGGGGGGAGCCCTAGACCTAGGGAGCCCCAGCCCTGGGGAGCCCTAGGCTTAGGGCTTCCCCCTGTGAGGGGGGAGCCCTAGGCCTAGGGAGCCCCAGCCCTGGGCGCCCTAGGCTTAGGGCTTCCCCCTGGGAGGGGGGAGCCCTAGGCCTAGGGAGCCCCAGCCCTGGGGAGCCCTAGGCTTAGGGTTTCCCCCTGGGAGGGGGGAGCCCTAGGCCTAGGGAGCCCCAGCCCTGGGGAGCCCTAGGCTTAGGGCTTCCCCCTGGGAGGGGGGATCCCTAGGCCTAGGGAGCCCCAGCCCTGGGGAGCCCTAGGCTTAGGGCTTCCCCCTGGGAGGGGGGAGCCCTAGGCCTACGGAGCCCCCGGGAGGGGAGCCCTATGCTTAGGGTTCCCCCTGGGAGGGGGGAGCCCTAGGCCTAGGGAGCCCCAGCCCTGGGGAGCCCTAGGCTTAGGGTTCCCCCTGGGAGGGGGGAGCCCTAGGCCTAGGGAGCCCCCGGGAGGGGAGCCCTAGGCTTAGGGTTCCCCCTGGGAGGGGGGAGCCCTAGGCCTAGGGAGCCCCCGGGAGGGGAGCCTTAGGCTTAGGGTTCCCCCTGGGAGGGGGGAGCCCTAGGCCTAGGGAGCCCCAGCCCTGGGGAGCCCTAGGCTTAGGGTTCCCCCTGGGAGGGGGGAGCCCTAGGCCTAGGGAGCCCCCGGGAGGGGAGCCCTAGGCTTAGGGTTCCCCCGGGAGGGGGGAGCCCTAGGCCTAGGGAGCCGCAGCCCTGGGGAGCCCTAGGCTTAGGGTTCCCCCTCGGAGGGGGGAGCCCTAGGCCTAGGGAGCCCCAGCCCTGGGGAGCCCTAGGCTTAGGGTTCCCCCTGGGAGGGGGGAGCCCTAGGCCTAGGGAGCCCCAGCCCTGGGGAGCCCTAGGCTTAGGGTTCCCCCTGGGAGGGGGGAGCCCTAGGCCTAGGGAGCCCCAGCCCTGGGGAGCCCTAGGCTTAGGGTTCCCCCTGGGAGGGGGGAGCCCTAGGCCTAGGGAGCCCCAGCCCTTGGGAGCCCTAGTCTTAGGGTTCCCCCTGGGAGGGGGGAGCCCTAGGCCTAGGGAGCCCCAGCCCTGGGGAGCCCTAGGCTTAGGGTTCCCCCTGGGAGGGGGGAGCCCTAGGCCTAGGGAGCCCCAGCCCTGGGGAGCCCTAGGCTTAGGGTTCCCCCTGGGAGGGGGGAGCCCTAGGCCTAGGGAGCCCCAGCCCTGGGGAGCCCTAGGCTTAGGGTTCCCCCTGGGAGGGGGGAGCCCTAGGCCTAGGGAGCCCCAGCCCTGGGGAGCCCTAGGCTTAGGGTTCCCCCTGGGAGGGGGGAGCCCTAGGCCAAGGAGCCCCAGCCCTGGGGAGCCCTAGGCTTAGGGTTCCCCTTGGGAGGGGGGAGCCCTAGGCCTAGGGAGCCCCAGCCCTGGGGAGCCCTAGGCTTAGGGTTCCCCCGGGAGGGGGGAGCCCTAGGCCTAGGGAGCCCCAGCCCTGGGGAGCCCTAGGCTTAGGGTTCCCCCGGGAGGGGGGAGCCCTTGGCCTAGGGAGCCCCAGCCCTGGGGAGCCCTAGGCTTAGGGCTTCCCCCTGGGAGGGGGGAGCCCTAGGCCTAGGGCGCCCCAGCCCTGGGGAGCCCTAGGCTTAGGGCTTCCCCCTGGGAGGGGGGAGTCCTAGGCCTAGGGAGCCCCAGCCCTGGGGAGCCCTAGGCTTAGGGCTTCCCCCTGGGAGGGGGAAGCCCTAGGCCTAGGGAGCCCCAGCCCTGGGGAGCCCTAGGCTTAGGGCTTCCCCCTGGGAGGGGGGAGCCCTAGGCCTAGGGAGCCCCAGCCCTGGGGAGCCCTAGGCTTAGGGCTTCCCCCTGGGAGGGGGGAGCCCTAGGCCTAGGGAGCCCCAGCCCTGGGGAGCCCTAGGCTTAGGGCTTCCCCCTGGGAGGGGGGAGCCCTAGGCCTAGGGAGCCCCAGCCCTGGGGAGCCCTAGGCTTAGGGCTTCCCCCTGCGAGGGGGGAGTCCTAGGCCTAGGGAGCCCCAGCCCTGGGGAGCCCTAGGCTTAGGGCTTCCCCCTGGGAGGGGGGAGCCCTAGGCCTAGGGAGCCCCAGCCCTGGGGAGCCCTAGGCTTAGGGCTTCCCCCTGGGAGGGGGGAGCCCTAGGCCTACGGAGCCCCAGCCCTGGGGAGCCCTAGGCTTAGGGCTTCCCCCTGGGAGGGGGGAGCCCTAGGCCTAGGGAGCCCCAGCCCTGGGGAGCCCTAGGCTTAGGGCTTCCCCCTGGGAGGGGGGAGCCCTAGGCCTAGGGAGCCCCCGGGAGGGGAGCCCTAGGCTTAGGGCTTCCCCCTGGGAGGGGGGAGCCCTAGGCCTAGGGCGCCCCATCCCTGGGGAGCCCTAGGCTTAGGGCTTCCCATTGGGACGGGGGAGCCCTAGGCCTAGGGCGCCCCAGCCCTGGGGAGCCCTAGGCTTAGGGTTCCCCCTGGGAGGGGGGAGCCCTAGGCCTAGGGAGCCCCAGCCCTGGGGAGCCCTAGGCTTAGGGTTCCCCCTGGGAGGGGGGAGCCCTAGGCCAAGGAGCCCCAGCCCTGGGGAGCCCTAGGCTTAGGGTTCCCCCTGGGAGGGGGGAGCCCTAGGCCTAGGGAGCCCCAGCCCTGGGGAGCCCTAGGCTTAGGGTTCCCCCTGGGAGGGGGGAGCCCTAGGCCTAGGGAGCCCCAGCCCTGGGGAGCCCTAGGCTTAGGGTTCCCCCGGGAGGGGGGAGCCCTTGGCCTAGGGAGCCCCAGCCCTGGGGAGCCCTAGGCTTAGGGTTCCCCCGGGGAGGGGGGAGCCCTAGGCCTAGGGAGCCCCCGGGAGGGGAGCCCTAGGCTTAGGGCTTCCCCCTGGGAGGGGGGAGCCCTAGGCCTAGGGCGCCCCAGCCCTGGGGAGCCCTAGGCTTAGGGCTTTCCATTGGGAGGGGGGAGCCCTAGGCCTAGGGCGTCCCAGCCCTGGGGAGCCCTAGGCTTAGGGCTTCCCCCTGGGAGGGGGGAGCCCTAGGCCTAGGGCGCCCCAGCCCTGGGGAGCCCTAGGCTTAGGGCTTCCCATGGGAGGGGGGAGCCCTAGGCCTAGGGAGCCCCAGCCCTGGGGAGCCCTAGGCTTAGGGCTTCCCCCTGGGAGGGGGAAGCCCTAGGCCTAGGGAGCCCCAGCCCTGGGGAGCCCTAGGCTTAGGGCTTCCCCCTGGGAGGGGGGAGCCCTAGGCCTAGGGAGCCCCAGCCCTGGGGAGCCCTAGGCTTAGGGCTTCCCCCTGCGAGGGGGGAGCCCTAGGCCTAGGGAGCCCCAGCCCTGGGGAGCCCTAGGCTTAGGGCTTCCCCCTGGGAGGGGGGAGCCCTAGGCCTACGGAGCCCCAGCCCTGGGGAGCCCTAGGCTTAGGGCTTCCCCCTGGGAGGGGGGAGCCCTAGGCCTACGGAGCCCCAGCCCTGGGGAGCCCTAGGCTTAGGGCTTCCCCCTGGGAGGGGGGAGCCCTAGGCCTAGGGAGCCCCAGCCCTGGGGAGCCCTAGCCATAGGGCTTCCCCCTGGGAGGGGGGAGCCCTAGGCCTAGGGAGCCCCCGGGAGGGGAACCCTAGGCTTAGGGCTTCCCCCTGGGAGGGGGGAGCCCTAGGCCTAGGGCGCCCCAGCCCTGGGGAGCCCTAGGCTTAGGGCTTCCCATTGGGAGGGGGGAGCCCTAGGCCTAGGGCGCCCCAGCCCTGGGGAGCCCTAGGCTTAGGGCTTCCCCCTGGGAGGGGGGAGCCCTAGGCCTAGGGCGCCCCAGCCCTGGGGAGCCCTAGGCTTAGGGCTTCCCCCTGGGAGGGGGGAGCCCTAGGCCTAGGGAGCCCCAGCCCTGGGGAGCCCTAGGCTTAGGGTTCCCCCTGGGAGGGGGGAGCCCTAGGCCTAGGGAGCCCCAGCCCTGGGGAGCCCTAGGCTTAGGGTTCCCCCTGGGAGGGGGGAGCCCTAGGCCAAGGAGCCCCAGCCCTGGGGAGCCCTAGGCTTAGGGTTCCCCCTGGGAGGGGGGAGCCCTAGGCCTAGGGAGCCCCAGCCCTGGGGAGCCCTAGGCTTAGGGTTCCCCCTGGGAGGGGGGAGCCCTAGGCCTAGGGAGCCCTAGCCCTGGGGAGCCCTAGGCTTAGGGTTCCCCAGGGAGGGGGGAGCCCTTGGCCTAGGGAGCCCCAGCCCTGGGGAGCCCTAGGCTTAGGGTTACCCCGGGGAGGGGGGAGCCCTAGGCCTAGGGAGCCCCCGGGAGGGGAGCCCTAGGCTTAGGGCTTCCCCCTGGGAGGGGGGAGCCCTAGGCCTAGGGCGCCCCAGCCCTGGGGAGCCCTATGCTTAGGGCTTCCCATTGGGAGGGGGGAGCCCTAGGCCTAGGGCGCCCCAGCCCTGGGGAGCCCTAGGCTTAGGGCTTCCCCCTGGGAGGGGAGCCCTAGGCCTAGGGAGCCCCAGCCCTGGGGAGCCCTAGGCTTAGGGCTTCCCCCTGGGAGGGGGGAGCCCTAGGCCTAGGGAGCCCCAGCCCTGGGGAGCCCTAGGCTTAGGGCTTCCCCCTGGGAGGGGGGAGCCCTAGGCCTAGGGAGCCCCAGCCCTGGGGAGCCCTAGGCTTAGGGCTTCCCCCTGGGAGGGGGGAGCCCTAGGCCTAGGGAGCCCCAGACCTGGGGAGCCCTAGGCTTAGGGCTTCCCCCTGGGAGGGGGGAGCCCTAGGCCTAGGGAGCCCCAGCCCTGGGGAGCCCTAGGCTTAGGGCTTCCCCCTGGGAGGGGGGAGCCCTAGGCCTAGGGAGCCCCAGCCCTGGGGAGCCCTAGGCTTAGGGCTTCCCCCTGGGAGGGTGGAGCCCTAGGCCTAGGGAGCCCCAGCCCTGGGGAGCCCTAGGCTTAGGGCTTCCCCCTGGGAGGGGGGAGCCCTAGGCCTAGGGAGCCCCCGGGAGGGGAGCCCTAGGCTTAGGGCTTCCCCCTGGGAGGGGGGAGCCCTAGGCCTAGGGCGCCCCAGCCCTGGGGAGCCCTAGGCTTAGGACTTCCCGCTGGGAGGGGGGAGCCCTAGGCCTAGGGCGCCCCAGCCCTGGGGAGCCCTAGGCTTAGGGCTTCCCCCTGGGAGGGGGGAGCCCTAGGCCTAGGGCGCCCCAGCCCTGGGGAGCCCTAGGCTTAGGGCTTCCCCCTGGGAGGGGGGAGCCCTAGGCCTAGGGAGCCCCAGCCCTGGGGAGCCCTAGGCTTAGGGCTTCCCCCTGGGAGGGGGAAGCCCTAGGCCTAGGGAGCCCCAGCCCTGGGGAGCCCTAGGCTTAGGGCTTCCCCCTGGGAGGGGGGAGCCCTAGGCCTAGGGAGCCCCAGCCCTGGGGAGCCCTAGGCTTAGGGCTTCCCCCTGGGAGGGGGGAGCCCTAGGCCTAGGGAGCCCCAGCACTGGGGAGCCCTAGGCTTAGGGCTTCCCCCTGCGAGGGGGGAGCCCTAGGCCTAGGGAGCCCCAGCCCTGGGGAGCCCTAGGCTTAGGGCTTCCCCCTGGGAGGGGGGAGCCCTAGGCCTAGGGAGCCCCAGCCCTGGGGAGCCCTAGGCTTAGGGCTTCCCCCTGGGAGGGGGGAGCCCTAGGCCTACGGAGCCCCAGCCCTGGGGAGCCCTAGGCTTAGGGCTTCCCCCTGGGAGGGGGGAGCCCTAGGCCTAGGGAGCCCCAGCCCTGGGGAGCCCTAGGCTTATGGCTTCCCCCTGGGAGGGGGGAGCCCTAGGCCTACGGAGCCCCCGGGAGGGGAGCCCTATGCTTAGGGTTCCCCCTGGGAGGGGGGAGCCCTAGGCCTAGGGAGCCCCAGCCCTGGGGAGCCCTATGCTTAGGGTTCCCCCTGGGAGGGGGGAGCCCTAGGCCTAGGGAGCCCCAGCCCTGGGGAGCCCTAGGCTTAGGGTTCCCCCTGGGAGGGGGGAGCCCTAGGCCTAGGGAGCCCCCGGGAGGGGAGCCCTAGGCTTAGGGTTCCCCCTGGGAGGGGGGAGCCCTAGGCCTAGGGAGCCCCCGGGAGGGAGCCCTAGGCCGAGGGTTCCCCCTGGGAGGGGGGAGCCCTAGGCCTAGGGAGCCCCCGGGAGGGGAGCCCTAGGCCGAGGGTTCCCCCTGGGAGGGGGGAGCCCTAGGCCTAGGGAGCCCCCGGGAGGGGAGCCCTAGGCCGAGGGTTCCCCCTGGGAGGGGGGAGCCCTAGGCCTAGGGAGCCCCCGGGAGGGGAGCCCTAGGCCGAGGGTTCCCCCTGGGAGGGGGGAGCCCTAGGCCTAGGGAGCCCCCGGGAGGGGAGCCCTAGGCCGAGGGTTCCCCCTGGGAGGGGGGAGCCCTAGGCCTAGGGAGCCCCCGGGAGGGGAGCCCTAGGCCGAGGGTTCCCCCTGGGAGGGGGGAGCCCTAGGCCTAGGGAGCCCCCGGGAGGGGAGCCCTAGGCCGAGGGTTCCCCTTGGGAGGGGGGAGCCCTAGGCCTAGGGAGCCCCCGGGAGGGGAGCCCTAGGCCGAAGATTCCCCCTGGGAGGGGGGAGCCCTAGGCCTAGGGAGCCCCCGGGAGGGGAGCCCTAGGCCGAGGGTTCCCCCTGGGAGGGGGGAGCCCTAGGCCTAGGGAGCCCCCGGGAGGGGAGCCCTAGGCCGAGGGTTCCCCCTGGGAGGGGGGAGCCCTAGGCCTAGGGAGCCCCCGGGAGGGGAGCCCTAGGCCGAGGGTTCCCCCTGGGAGGGGGGAGCCCTAGGCCTAGGGAGCCCCCGGGAGGGGAGCCCTAGGCCGAGGGTTCCCCCTGGGAGGGGGGAGCCCTAGGCCTAGGGAGCCCCCGGGAGGGGAGCCCTAGGCCGAGGGTTCCCCCTGGGAGGGGGGAGCCCTAGGCGTAGGGAGCCCCCGGGAGGGGAGCCCTAGGCCGAGGGTTCCCCCTGGGAGGGGGGAGCCCTAGGCCTAGGGAGCCCCCGGGAGGGGAGCCCTAGGCCGAGGGTTCCCCCTGGGAGGGGGGAGCCCTAGGCCTAGGGAGCCCCCGGGAGGGGAGCCCTAGGCCGAGGGTTCCCCCTGGGAGGGGGCAGCCCTAGGCCTAGGGAGCCACCGGGAGGGGAGCCCTAGGCCGAGGGATTCCCCCTGGGAGGGGGGAGCCCTAGGCCTAGGGAGCCCCAGCCCTGGGGAGCCCTAGGCTGAGGGTTCCCCCTGGGAGGGGGGAGCCCTAGGCCTAGGGAGCCCCCGCCCCCGGGGAGCCCTGGGCTTAGGGCTTCCCCCTGGGAGGGGGGGAGCCCTAGGCCTAGGGAGCCCCCGCCCCGGGGAGCCCTGGGCTTAGGCCTTCCCCCTGGGAGGGGGGAGCCCTAGGCCTAGGGAGCCCCCGGGAGGGGAGCCCTAGGCTTAGGGCTTCCCCCTGGGAGGGGGGAGCCCTAGGCCTAGGGCGCCCCAGCCCTGGGGAGCCCTAGGCTTAGGGCTTCCCATTGGGAGGGGGGAGCCCTAGGCCTAGGGCGCCCCAGCCCTGGGGAGCCCTAGGCTTAGGGCTTCCCCCTGTAGGGGGGGGAGCCCTAGGCCTAGGGCGCCCCAGCCCTGGGGAGCCCTAGGCTTAGGGCTTCCCCCTGGGAGGGGGGAGCCCTAGGCCTAGGGAGCCCCAGCCCTGGGGAGCCCTAGGCTTAGGGCTTCCCCCTGGGAGGGGGAAGCCCTAGGCCTAGGGAGCCCCAACCCTGGGGAGCCCTAGGCTTAGGGCTTCCCCCTGGGAGGGGGGAGCCCTAGGCCTAGGGAGCCCCAGCCCTGGGGAGCCCTAGGCTTAGGGCTTCCCCCTGGGAGGGGGGAGCCCTAGGCCTAGGGAGCCCCAGCCCTGGGGAGCCCTAGGCTTAGGGCTTCCCCCTGCGAGGGGGGAGCCCTAGGCCTAGGGAGCCCCAGCCCTGGGGAGCCCTAGGCTTAGGGCTTCCCCCTGGGAGGGGGGAGCCCTAGGCCTACGGAGCCCCCGGGAGGGGAGCCCTATGCTTAGGGTTCCCCCTGGGAGGGGGGAGCCCTAGGCCTAGGGAGCCCCAGCCCTGGGGAGCCCTAGGCTTAGGGTTTCCCCTGGGAGGGGGGAGCCCTAGGCCTAGGGAGCCCCAGCCCTGGGGAGCCCTAGGCTTAGGGTTCCCCCTGGGAGGGGGGAGCCCTAGGCCTAGGGAGCCCCCGGGAGGGGAGCCCTAGGCTTAGGGTTCCCCCTGGGAGGGGGGAGCCCTAGGCCTAGGGAGCCCCCGGGAGGGGAGCCCTAGGCTTAGGGTTCCCCCTGGGAGGGGGGAGCCCTAGGCCTAGGGAGCCCCAGCCCTGGGGAGCCCTAGGCTTAGGGTTCCCCCTGGGAGGGGGGAGCCCTAGGCCTAGGGAGCACCCGGGAGGGGAGCCCTAGGCTTAGGGTTCCCCCGGGAGGGGGGAGCCCTAGGCCTAGGGAGCCCCAGCCCTGGGGAGCCCTAGGCTTATGGTTCCCCCTCGGAGGGGGGAGCCCTAGGCCTAGGGAGCCCCAGCCCTGGGGAGCCCTAGGCTTAGGGTTCCCCCTGGGAGGGGGGAGCCCTAGGCCTAGGGAGCCCCAGCCCTGGGGAGCCCTAGGCTTAGGGTTCCCCCTGGGAGGGGGGAGCCCTAGGCCTAGGGAGCCCCAGCCCTGGGGAGCCCTAGGCTTAGGGTTCCCCCAGGGAGGGGGGAGCCCTAGGCCTAGGGAGCCCCAGCCCTGGGGAGCCCTAGGCTTAGGGTTCCCCCTGGGAGGGGGGAGCCCTAGGCCTAGGGAGCCCCAGCCCTGGGGAGCCCTAGGCTTAGGGTTCCCCCTGGGAGGGGGGAGCCCTAGGCCTAGGGAGCCCCAGCCCTGGGGAGCCCTAGGCTTAGGGTTCCCCCTGGGAGGGGGGAGCCCTAGGCCTAGGGAGCCCCAGCCCTGGGGAGCCCTAGGCTTAGGGTTCCCCCTGGGAGGGGGGAGCCCTAGGCCTAGGGAGCCCCAGCCCTGGGGAGCCCTAGGCTTAGGGTTCCCCCTGGGAGGGGGGAGCCCTAGGCCTAGGGAGCCCCAGCCCTGGGGAGCCCTAGGCTTAGGGTTCCCCCTGGGAGGGGGGAGCCCTAGGCCTAGGGAGCCCCAGCCCTGGGGAGCCCTAGGCTTAGGGTTCCCCCGGGAGGGGGGAGCCCTAGGCCTAGGGAGCCCCAGCCCTGGGGAGCCCTAGGCTTAGGGTTCCCCCTGGGAGGGGGGAGCCCTAGGCCTAGGGAGCCCCAGCCCTGGGGAGCCCTAGGCTTAGCGCTTCCCCCTGGGAGGGGGGAGCCCTAGGCCTAGGGAGCCCCAGCCCTGGGGAGCCCTAGGCTTAGGGCTTCCCCCTGGGAGGGGGGAGCCCTAGGCCTAGGGAGCCCCAGCCCTGGGGAGCCCTAGGCTTAGGGCTTCCCCCTGGGAGGGGGGAGCCCTAGGCCTAGGGAGCCCCAGCCCTGGGGAGCCCTAGGCTTAGGGCTTCCCCCTGGGAGGGGGGAGCCCTAGGCCTAGGGAGCCCCAGCCCTGGGGAGCCCTAGGCTTAGGGCTTCCCCCTGGGAGGGGGGAGCCCTAGGCCTAGGGTACCCCAGCCCTGGGGAGCCCTAGGCTTATGGCTTCCCCCTGGGAGGGGGGAGCCCTAGGCCTAGGGAGCCCCAGCCCTGGGGAGCCCTAGGCTTATGGCTTCCCCCTGGGAGGGGGGAGCCCTAGGCCTAGGGAGCCCCAGCCCTGGGGAGCCCTAGGCTTAGGGCTTTCCCCTGGGAGGGGGGAGCCCTAGGCCTACGGAGCCCCCGGGAGGGGAGCCCTATGCTTAGGGTTCCCCCTGGGAGGGGGGAGCCCTAGGCCTAGGGAGCCCCAGCCCTGGGGAGCCCTAGGCTTAGGGTTCCCCCTGGGAGGGGGGAGCCCTAGGCCTAGGGAGCCCCCGGGAGGGGAGCCCTAGGCTTAGGGTTCCCCCTGGGAGGGGGGAGCCCTAGGCCTAGGGAGCCCCCGGGAGGGGAGCCCTAGGCTTAGGGTTCCCCCTGGGAGGGTGGAGCCCTAGGCCTAGGGAGCCCCAGCCCTGGGGAGCCCTAGGCTTAGGGTTCCCCCTGGGAGGGGGGAGCCCTAGGCCTAGGGAGCCCCCGGGAGGGGAGCCCTAGGCTTAGGGTTCCCCCGGGAGGGGGGAGCCCTAGGCCTAGGGAGCCGCAGCCCTGGGGAGCCCTAGGCTTAGGGTTCCCCCTCGGAGGGGGGAGCCCTAGGCCTAGGGAGCCCCAGCCCTGGGGAGCCCTAGGCTTAGGGTTCCCCCTGGGAGGGGGGAGCCCTAGGCCTAGGGAGCCCCAGCCCTGGGGAGCCCTAGGCTTAGGGTTCCCCCTGGGAGGGGGGAGCCCTAGGCCTAGGGAGCCCCAGCCCTGGGGAGCCCTAGGCTTAGGGTTCCCCCTGGGAGGGGGGAGCCCTAGGCCTAGGGAGCCCCAGCCCTGGGGAGCCCTAGGCTTAGGGTTCCCCCTGGGAGGGGGGAGCCCTAGGCCTAGGGAGCCCCAGCCCTGGGGAGCCCTAGTCTTAGGGTTCCCCCTGGGAGGGGGGAGCCCTAGGCCTAGGGAGCCCCAGCCCTGGGGAGCCCTAGGCTTAGGGTTCCCCCTGGGAGGGGGGAGCCCTAGGCCTAGGGAGCCCCAGCCCTGGGGAGCCCTAGGCTTAGGGTTCCCCCTGGGAGGGGGGAGCCCTAGGCCTAGGGAGCCCCAGCCCTGGGGAGCCCTAGGCTTAGGGTTCCCCCTGGGAGGGGGAGCCCTAGGCCTAGGGAGCCCCAGCCCTGGGGAGCCCTAGGCTTAGGGTTCCCCCTGGGAGGGGGGAGCCCTAGGCCAAGGAGCCCCAGCCCTGGGGAGCCCTAGGCTTAGGGTTCCCCCTGGGAGGGGGGAGCCCTAGGCCTAGGGAGCCCCAGCCCTGGGGAGCCCTAGGCTTAGGGTTCCCCCTGGGAGGGGGGAGCCCTAGGCCTAGGCAGCCCCAGCCCTGGGGAGCCCTAGGCTTAGGGTTCCCCCGGGAGGGGGGAGCCCTTGGCCTAGGGAGCCCCAGCCCTGGGGAGCCCTAGGCTTAGGGTTCCCCCGGGGAGGGGGGAGCCCTAGGCCTAGGGAGCCCCCGGGAGGGGAGCCCTAGGCTTAGGGCTTCCCCCTGGGAGGGGGGAGCCCTAGGCCTAGGGCACCCCAGCCCTGGCGAGCCCTAGGCTTAGGGCTTCCCATTGGGAGGGGGGAGCCCTAGGCCTAGGGCGCCCCAGCCCTGGGGAGCCCTAGTCTTAGGTCTTCCCCCTGGGAGGGGGGAGCCCTAGGCCTAGGGCGCCCCAGCCCTGGGGAGCCCTAGGCTTAGGGCTTCCCCCTGGGAGGGGGGAGCCCTAGGCCTAGGGAGCCCCAGCCCTGGGGAGCCCTAGGCTTAGGGCTTCCCCCTGGGAGGGGGGAGCCCTAGGCCTAGGGAGCCCCAGCCCTGGGGAGCCCTAGGCTTAGGTCTTCCCCCTGGGAGGGGGGAGCCCTAGGCCTAGGGAGCCCCAGCCCTGGGGAGCCCTAGGCTTAGGGCTTCCCCCTGCGAGGGGGGAGCCCTAGGCCTAGGGAGCCCCAGCCCTGGGGAGCCCTAGGCTTAGGGCTTCCCCCTGGGAGGGGGGAGCCCTAGGCCTAGGGAGCCCCAGCCCTGGGGAGCCCTAGGCTTAGGGCTTCCCCCTGGGAGGGGGGAGCCCTTGGCCTACGGAGCCCCAGCCCTGGGGAGCCCCAGGCTTAGGGCTTCCCCCTGGGAGGGGGGAGCCCTAGGCCTAGGGAGCCCTAGCCCTGGGGAGCCCTAGGCTTAGGGCTTCCCCCTGCGAGGGGGGAGCCCTAGGCCTAGGGAGCCCCAGCCCTGGGGAGCCCTAGGCTTAGGGCTTCCCCCTGGGAGGGGGGAGCCCTAGGCCTAGGGAGCCCCAGCCCTGGGGAGCCCTAGGCTTAGGGCTTCCCCCTGGGAGGGGGGAGCCCTAGGCCTACGGAGCCCCAGCCCTGGGGAGCCCTAGGCTTAGGGCTTCCCCCTGGGAGGGGGGAGCCCTAGGCCTACGGAGCCCCAGCCCTGGGGAGCCCTAGGCTTAGGGCTTCCCCCTGGGAGGGGGGAGCCCTAGGCCTAGGGAGCCCCAGCCCTGGGGAGCCCTAGGCTTAGGGCTTCCCCCTGGGAGGGGGGAGCCCTAGGCCTACGGAGCCCCCGGGAGGGGAGCCCTATGCTTAGGGTTCCCCCTGGGAGGGGGGAGCCTTAGGCCTAGGGAGCCCCAGCCCTGGGGAGCCCTAGGCTTAGGGTTCCCCCTGGGAGGGGGGAGCCCTAGGCCTAGGGAGCCCCAGCCCTGGGGAGCCCTAGGCTTAGGGTTCCCCCTGGGAGGGGGGAGCCCTAGGCCTAGGGAGCCCCCGGGAGGGGAGCCCTAGGCTTAGGGTTCCCCCTGGGAGGGGGGAGCCCTAGGCCTAGGGAGCCCCCGGGAGGGGAGCCCTAGGCTTAGGGTTGCCCCTGGGAGGGGGGAGCCCTAGGCCTAGGGAGCCCCAGCCCTGGGGAGCCCTAGGCTTAGGGTTCCCCCTTGGAGGGGGGAGCCCTAGGCCTATGGAGCCCCCGGGAGGGGAGCCCTAGGCTTAGGGTTCCCCCGGGAGGGGGGAGCCCTAGGCCTAGGGAGCCCCAGCCCTGGGGAGCCCTAGGCTTAGGGTTCCCCCTCGGAGGGGGGAGCCCTAGGCCTAGGGAGCCCCAGCCCTGGGGAGCCCTAGGCTTAGGGTTCCCCCTTGGAGGGGGGAGCCCTAGGCCTAGGAAGCCCCAGCCCTGGGGAGCCCTAGGCTTAGGGTTCCCCCTGGGAGGGGGGAGCCCTAGGCCTAGGGAGCCCCAGCCCTGGGGAGCCCTAGGCTTAGGGCTTCCCCCTGGGAGGGGGGAGCCCTAGGCCTAGGGAGCCCCAGCCCTGGGGAGCCCTAGGCTTAGGGCTTCCCCCTGGGAGGGGGGAGCCCTAGGCCTAGGGAGCCCCCGGGAGGGGAGCCCTAGGCTTAGGGCTTCCCCCTGGGAGGGGGGAGCCCTAGGCCTAGGGCGCCCCAGCCCTCGGGAGCCCTAGGCTTAGGGCTTCCCATTGGGAGGGGGGAGCCCTAGGCCTAGGGCGCCCCAGCCCTGGGGAGCCCTAGGCTTAGGGCTTCCCCCTGGGAGGGGGGAGCCCTAGGCCTAGGGCGCCCCAGCCCTGGGGAGCCCTTGGCTTAGGGCTTCCCCCTGGGAGGGGGGAGCCCTAGGCCTAGGGAGCCCCAGCCCTGGGGAGCCCTAGGCTTAGGGCTTCCCCCTGGGAGGGGGGAGCCCTAGGCCTAGGGAGCCCCAGACCTGGGGAGCCCTAGGCTTAGGGCTTCCCCCTGGGAGGGGGGAGCCCTAGGCCTAGGGAGCCCCAGCCCTGGGGAGCCCTAGGCTTAGGGCTTCCCCCTGGGAGGGGGGAGCCCTAGGCCTAGGGAGCCCCAGCCCTGGGGAGCCCTAGGCTTAGGGCTTCCCCCTGGGAGGGGGGAGCCCTAGGCCTAGGGAACCCAGCCCTGGGGAGCCCTAGGCTTAGGGCTTCCCCCTGCGAGGGGGGAGCCCTAGGCCTAGGGAGCCCCAGCCCTGGGGAGCCCTAGGCTTAGGGCTTCCCCCTGGGAGGGGGGAGCCCTAGGCCTACGGAGCCCCAGCCCTGGGGAGCCCTAGGCTTAGGGCTTCCCCCTGGGAGGGGGGAGCCCTAGGCCTACGGAGCCCCAGCCCTGGGGAGCCCTAGGCTTAGGGCTTCCCCCTGGGAGGGGGGAGCCCTAGGCCTACGGAGCCCCCGGGAGGGGAGCCCTATGCTTAGGGTTCCCCCTGGGAGGGGGGAGCCCTAGGCCTAGGGAGCCCCAGCCCTGGGGAGCCCTAGGCTTAGGGTTCCCCCTGGGAGGGGGGAGCCCTAGGCCTAGGGAGCCCCAGCCCTGGGGAGCCCTAGGCTTAGGGTTCCCCCTGGGAGGGGGGAGCCCTAGGCCTAGGGAGCCCCCGGGAGGGGAGCCCTAGGCTTAGGGTTCCCCCGGGAGGGGGGAGCCCTAGGCCTAGGGAGCCCCAGCCCTGGGGAGCCCTAGGCTTAGGGCTTCCCCCTCGGAGGGGGGAGCCCTAGGCCTAGGGAGCCCCAGCCCTGGGTAGCCCTAGGCTTAGGGTTCCCCCTGGGAGGGGGGAGCCCTAGGCCTAGGAAGCACCAGCCCTGGGGAGCCCTAGGCTTAGGGTTCCCCCTGGGAGGGGGGAGCCCTAGGCCTAGGGAGCCCCAGCCCTGGGGAGCCCTAGGCTTAGGGTTACCCCTGGGAGGGGGGAGCCCTAGGCCTAGGGAGCCCCAGCCCTGGGGAGCCCTAGGCTTAGGGTTCCCCCAGGGAGGGGGGAGCCCTAGGCCTAGGGAGCCCCAGCCCTGGGGAGCCCTAGGCTTAGGGTTCCCCCTGGGAGGGGGGAGCCCTAGGCCTAGGGAGCCCCAGACCTGGGGAGCCCTAGGCTTAGGGTTCCCCCTGGGAGGGGGGAGCCCTAGGCCTAGGGAGCCCCAGCCCTGGGGAGCCCTAGGCTTAGGGTTCCCCCTGGGAGGGGGGAGCCCTAGGCCTAGGGAGCCCCAGCCCTGGGGAGCCCTAGGCTTAGGGTTCCCCCTGGGAGTGGGGAGCCCTAGGCCTAGCGAGCCCCAGCCCTGGGGAGCCCTAGGCTTAGGGTTCCCCCTGGGAGGGGGGAGCCCTAGGCCTAGGGAGCCCCAGCCCTGGGGAGCCCTAGGCTTAGGGTTCCCCCTGGGAGGGGGGAGCCCTAGGCCTAGGACGCCCCAGCCCTGGGGAGCCCTAGGCTTAGGGTTCCCCCGGGAGGGGGGAGCCCTAGGCCTAGGGAGCCCCAGCCCTGGGGAGCCCTAGGCTTAGGTTTCCCCCTGGGAGGGGGGAGCCCTAGGCCTAGGGAGCCCCAGCCCTGGGTAGCCCTAGGCTTAGGGCTTCCCCCTGGGAGGGGGGAGCCCTAGGCCTAGGGAGCCCCAGCCCTGGGGAGCCCTAGGCTTAGGGCTTCCCCCTGGGAGGGGGGAGCCCTAGGCCTACGGAGCCCCAGCCCTGGGGAGCCCTAGGCTTAGGGCTTCCCCCTGGGAGGGGGGAGCCCTAGGCCTAGGGAGCCCCAGCCCTGGGGAGCCCTAGGCTTAGGGCTTCCCCCTGGGAGGGGGGAGCCCTAGGCCTAGGGAGCCCCAGCCCTGGGGAGCCCTAGGATTAGGGCTTCCCCCTGGGAGGGGGGAGCCCTAGACCTAGGGAGCCCCAGCCCTGGGGAGCCCTAGGCTTAGGGCTTCCCCCTGGGAGGGGGGAGCCCTAGGCCTAGGGAGCCCCAGCCCTGGGGAGCCCTAGGCTTAGGGCTTCCCCCTGGGAGGGGGGAGCCCTAGGCCTAGGGAGCCCCAGCCCTGGGGAGCCCTAGGCTTAGGGCTTCCCCCTGGGAGGGGGGAGCCCTAGGCCTATGGAGCCCCCGGGAGGGGAGCCCTATGCTTAGGGTTCCCCCTGGGAGGGGGGAGCCCTAGGCCTAGGGAGCCCCAGCCCTGGGGAGCCCTAGGCTTAGGGTTCCCCCTGGGAGGGGGGAGCCCTAGGCCTAGGGAGCCCCCGGGAGGGGAGCCCTAGGCTTAGGGTTCCCCCTGGGAGGGGGGAGCAATAGGCCTAGGGAGCCCCCGGGAGGGGAGCCCTAGGCTTAGGGTTCCCCCTGGGAGGGGGGAGCCCTAGGCCTAGGGAGCCCCCGGGAGGGGAGCCCTAGGCTTAGGGTTCCCCCGGGAGGGGGGAGCCCTAGGCCTTGGGAGCCGCAGCCCTGGGGAGCCCTAGGCTTAGGGTTCCCCCTCGGAGGGGGGAGCCCTAGGCCTAGGGAGCCCCAGCCCTGGGGAGCCCTAGGCTTAGGGTTCCCCCTGGGAGGGGGGAGCCCTAGGCCTAGGGAGCCCCAGCCCTGGGGAGCCCTAGGCTTAGGGTTCCCCCTGGGAGGGGGGAGCCCTAGGCCTAGGGAGCCCCAGCCCTGGGGAGCCCTAGGCTTAGGGATCCCCCTGGGAGGGGGGAGCCCTAGGCCTAGGGAGCCCCAGCCCTGGGGAGCCCTAGTCTTAGGGTTCCCCCTGGGAGGGGGGAGCCCTAGGCCTAGGGAGCCCCAACCCTGGGGAGCCCTAGTCTTAGGGTTCCCCCTGGGAGGGGGGAGCCCTAGGCCTAGGGAGCCCCAGCCCTGGGGAGCCCTAGGCTTAGGGTTCCCCCTGGGAGGGGGGAGCCCTAGGCCTAGGGAGCCCCAGCCCTGGGGAGCCCTAGGCTTAGGGTTCCCCCTGGGAGGGGGGAGCCCTAGTCCTAGGGAGCCCCAGCCCTGGGGAGCCCTAGGCTTAGGGTTCCCCCTGGGAGGGGGGAGCCCTAGGCCAAGGAGCCCCAGCCCTGGGGAGCCCTAGGCTTAGGGTTCCCCCTGGGAGGGGGGAGCCCTAGGCCTAGGGAGCCCCAGCCCTGGGGAGCCCTAGGCTTAGGGTTCCCCCTGGGAGGGGGGAGCCCTAGGCCTAGGGAGCCCCAGCCCTGGGGAGCCCTAGGCTTAGGGTTCCCCCGGGAGGGGGGAGCACTTGGCCTAGGGAGCCCCAGCCCGGGGGAGCCCTAGGCTTAGGGTTCCCCCGGGGAGGGGGGAGCCCTAGGCCTAGGGAGCCCCAGCCCTGGGGAGCCCTAGGCTTAGGGTTCCCCCGGGGAGGGGGGAGCCCTAGGCCTAGGGAGCCCCAGCCCTGGGGAGCCCTAGGCTTAGGGTTCCCCCTGGGAGGGGGGAGCCCTAGGCCTAGGGAGCCCCAGCCCTGGGGAGCCCTAGGCTTAGGGTTCCCCCTGGGAGGGGGGAGCCCTAGGACTAGGGAGCCCCAGCCCTGGGGAGCCCTAGGCTTAGGATTCCCCCTGGGAGGGGGGAGCCCTAGGCCTAGGGAGCCCCAGCCCTGGGGAGCCCTAGGCTTAGGGTTCCCCCTGGGAGGGGGGAGCCCTAGGCCTAGGGAGCCCCAGCCCTGGGGAGCCCTAGGCTTAGGGTTCCCCCTGGGAGGGGGGAGCCCTAGGCCTAGGGAGCCCCAGCCCTGGGGAGCACTAGGCTTAGGGTTCCCCCTGGGAGGGGGGAGCCCTAGGCCTAGGGAGCCCCAGCCCTGGGGAGCCCTAGGCTTAGGGTTCCCCCTGGGAGGGGGGAGCCCTAGGCCTAGGGAGCCCCAGCCCTGGGGAGCCCTAGGCTTAGGGTTCCCCCTGGGAGGGGGGAGCCCTAGGCCTAGGGAGCCCCAGCCCTGGGGAGCCCTAGGCTTAGGGTTCCCCCTGGGAGGGGGGAGCCCTAGGCCTAGGGAGCCATAGCCCTGGGGAGCCCTAGGCTTAGGGTTCCCCCTGGGAGGGAGGAGCCCTAGGCCTAGGGAGCCCCAGCCCTGGGGAGCCCTAGGCTTAGGGTTCCCCCTGGGAGGGGGGAGCCCTAGGCCTAGGGAGCCCCAGCCCTGGGGAGCACTAGGCTTAGGGTTCCCCCTGGGAGGGGGGAGCCCTAGGCCTAGGGAGCCCCAGCCCTGGGGAGCCCTAGGCTTAGGGTTCCCCCTGGGAGGGGGGAGCCCTAGGCCTAGGGAGCCCCAGCCCTGGGGAGCCCTAGGCTTAGGGTTCCCCCTGGGAGGGGGGAGCCCTAGGCCTAGGGAGCCCCAGCCCTGGGGAGCCCTAGGCTTAGGGTTCCCCCTGGGAGGGGGGAGCCCTAGGCCTAGGGAGCCATAGCCCTGGGGAGCCCTAGGCTTAGGGTTCCCCCTGGGAGGGGGGAGCCCTAGGCCTAGGGAGCCCCTGCCTTGGGGAGCCCTAGGCTTAGGGTTCCCCCTGGGAGGGGGGAGCCCTAGGCCTAGGGAGCCCCGGGAGGGGAGCCCTAGGCTGAGGGTTCCCCCTGGGAGGGGGCAGCCCTAGGCCTAGGGAGCCGCCGGGAGGGGAGCCCTAGGCTGAGGGTTCCCCCTGGGAGGGGGCAGCCCTAGGCCTAGGGAGCCCCCGGGAGGGGAGCCCTAGGCTGAGGGTTCCCCCTGGGAGGGGGCAGCCCTAGGCCTAGGGAGCACCCGGGAGGGGAGCCCTAGGCTGAGGGTTCCCCCTGGGAGGGGGCAGCCCTAGGCCTAGGGAGCCCCCGGGAGGGGAGCCCTAGGCTGAGGGTTCCCCCTGGGAGGGGGGAGCCCTAGGCCTAGGGAGCCCCAGCCCTGGGGAGCCCTAGGCTGAGGGTTCCTCCTGGGAGGGGGGAGCCCTAGGCCTAGGGAGCCCCAGCCCTGGGGAGCCCTAGGCTGAGGGTTCCCCCTGGGAGGGGGGAGCCCTAGGCCTAGGGAGCCCCAGCCCTGGGGAGCCCTAGGCTGAGGGTTCCCCCTGGGAGGGGGGAGCCCTAGGCCTAGGGAGCCCCAGCCCTGGGGAGCCCTAGGCTGAGGGTTCCCCCTGGGAGGGGGGAGCCCTAGGCCTAGGGAGCCCCAGCCCTGGGGAGCCCTAGGCTGAGGGTTCCCCCTGGGAGGGGGGAGCCCTAGGCCTAGGGAGCCCCAGCCCTGGGGAGCCCTAGCCTGAGGGTTCCCCCTGGGAGGGGGGAGCCCTAGGCCTAGGGAGCCCCAGCCCTGGGGAGCCCTAGCCTGAGGGTTCCCCCTGGGAGGGGGGAGCCCTAGGCCTAGGGAGCCCCAGCCCTGGGGAGCCCTAGGCTGAGGGTTCCCCCTGGGAGGGGGGAGCCCTAGGCCTAGGGAGCCCCAACCCTGGGGAGCCCTAGGCTGAGGGTTCCCCCTGGGAGGGGGGAGCCCTAGGCCTAGGGAGCCCCAGCCCTGGGGAGCCCTAGGCTGAGGGTTCCCCCTGGGAGGGGGGAGCCCTAGGCCTAGGGAGCCCCAGCCCTGGGGAGCCCTAGGCTGAGGGTTCCCCCTGGGAGGGGGGAGCCCTGGGCCTAGGGAGCCCCAGCCCTGGGGAGCCCTAGGCTTAGGGTTCCCCCGGGAGGGGGGAGCCCTGGGCCTAGGGAGCCCCAGCCCTGGGGAGCCCTAGGCTTAGGGTTCCCCCGGGGAGGGGGGAACCCTAGGCCTAGGGAGCCCCAGCCCTGGGGAGCCCTATGCTTAGGGTTCCCCCGGGGAGGGGGGAGCCCTAGGCCTAGGGAGCCCCAGCCCTGGGGAGCCCTAGGCTTAGGGTTCCCCCGGGGAGGGGGGAGCCCTAGGCCTAGGGAGCCCCAGCCCTGGGGAGCCCTAGGCTTAGGGTTCCCCCGGGGAGGGGGGAGCCCTAGGCCTAGGGAGCCCCAGCCCTGGGGAGCCCTAGGCTTAGGGTTCCCCCTGGGAGGGGGGAGCCCTAGGCCTAGGGAGCCCCAGCCCTGGGGAGCCCTAGGCTTAGGGTTCCCCCTGGGAGGTGGGAGCCCTAGGCCTAGGGAGCCCCAGCCCTGGGGAGCCCTAGGCTTAGGGTTCCCCCTGGGAGGGGGGAGCCCTAGGCCTAGGGAGCCCCAGCCCTGGGGAGCCCTAGGCTTAGGGTTCGCCCTGGGAAGGGGGAGCCCTAGGCCTAGGGAGCCATAGCCCTGGGGAGCCCTAGGCTTAGGGTTCCCCCTGGGAGGGGGGAGCCCTAGGCCTAGGGAGCCCCTGCCCTGGGGAGCCCTAGGCTTAGGGCTTCCCCCTGGGAGGGGGGAGCCCTAGGCCTAGGGAGCCCCAGCCCTGGGGAGCCCTAGGCTTAGGGTTCCCCCTGGGAGGGGGGAGCCCTAGGCCTAGGGAGCCCCAGCCCTGGGGAGCCCTAGGCTTAGGGTTCCCCCTGGGAGGGGCGAGACCTAGGCCTAGGGCGCCCCCGGGAGGGGAGCCCTAGGCTGAGGGTTCCCCCTGGGAGGGGGCAGCCCTAGGCCTAGGGAGCCCCCGGGAGGGGAGCCCTAGGCTGAGGGTTGCCCCTGGGAGGGGGCAGCCCTAGGCCTAGGGAGCCCCCGGGAGGGGAGCCCTAGGCTGAGGGTTGCCCCTGGGAGGGGGCAGCCCTAGGCCTAGGGAGCCCCCGGGAGGGGAGCCCTAGGCTGAGGGTTGCCCCTGGGAGGGGGCAGCCCTAGGCCTAGGGAGCCCCCGGGAGGGGAGCCCTAGGCTGAGGGTTGCCCCTGGGAGGGGGCAGCCCTAGGCCTAGGGAGCCCCCGGGAGGGGAGCCCTAGGCTGAGGGTTGCCCCTGGGAGGGGGCAGCCCTAGGCCTAGGGAGCCCCCGGGAGGGGAGCCCTAGGCTGAGGGTTGCCCCTGGGAGGGGGCAGCCCTAGGCCTAGGGAGCCCCCGGGAGGGGAGCCCTAGGCTGAGGGTTGCCCCTGGGAGGGGGCAGCCCTAGGCCTAGGGAGCCCCCGGGAGGGGAGCCCTAGGCTGAGGGTTGCCCCTGGGAGGGGGCAGCCCTAGGCCTAGGGAGCCCCCGGGAGGGGAGCCCTAGGCTGAGGGTTGCCCCTGGGAGGGGGCAGCCCTAGGCCTAGGGAGCCCCCGGGAGGGGAGCCCTAGGCTGAGGGTTGCCCCTGGGAGGGGGCAGCCCTAGGCCTAGGGAGCCCCCGGGAGGGGAGCCCTAGGCTGAGGGTTGCCCCTGGGAGGGGGCAGCCCTAGGCCTAGGGAGCCCCCGGGAGGGGAGCCCTAGGCTGAGGGTTGCCCCTGGGAGGGGGCAGCCCTAGGCCTAGGGAGCCCCCGGGAGGGGAGCCCTAGGCTGAGGGTTCCCCCTGGGAGGGGGCAGCCCTAGGCCTAGGGAGCCCCCGGGAGGGGAGCCCTAGGCTGAGGGTTCCCCCTGGGAGGGGGCAGCCCTAGGCCTAGGGAGCCCCCGGGAGGGGAGCCCTAGGCTGAGGGTTCCCCCTGGGAGGGGGCAGCCCTAGGCCTAGGGAGCCCCCGGGAGGGGAGCCCTAGGCTGAGGGTTCCCCCTGGGAGGGGGCAGCCCTAGGCCTAGGGAGCCCCCGGGAGGGGAGCCCTAGGCTGAGGGTTCCCCCTGGGAGGGGGCAGCCCTAGGCCTAGGGAGCCCCCGGGAGGGGAGCCCTAGGCTGAGGGTTCCCCCTGGGAGGGGGCAGCCCTAGGCCTAGGGAGCCCCCGGGAGGGGAGCCCTAGGCTGAGGGTTCCCCCTGGGAGGGGGCAGCCCTAGGCCTAGGGAGCCCCCGGGAGGGGAGCCCTAGGCTGAGGGTTCCCCCTGGGAGGGGGCAGCCCTAGGCCTAGGGAGCCCCCGGGAGGGGAGCCCTAGGCTGAGGGTTCCCCCTGGGAGGGGGCAGCCCTAGGCCTAGGGAGCCCCCGGGAGGGGAGCCCTAGGCTGAGGGTTCCCCCTGGGAGGGGGCAGCCCTAGGCCTAGGGAGCCCCCGGGAGGGGAGCCCTAGGCTGAGGGTTCCCCCTGGGAGGGGGCAGCCCTAGGCCTAGGGAGCCCCCGGGAGGGGAGCCCTAGGCTGAGGGTTCCCCCTGGGAGGGGGCAGCCCTAGGCCTAGGGAGCCCCCGGGAGGGGAGCCCTAGGCTGAGGGTTCCCCCTGGGAGGGGGCAGCCCTAGGCCTAGGGAGCCCCCGGGAGGGGAGCCCTAGGCTGAGGGTTCCCCCTGGGAGGGGGCAGCCCTAGGCCTAGGGAGCCCCCGGGAGGGGAGCCCTAGGCTGAGGGTTCCCCCTGGGAGGGGGCAGCCCTAGGCCTAGGGAGCCCCCGGGAGGGGAGCCCTAGGCTGAGGGTTCCCCCTGGGAGGGGGCAGCCCTAGGCCTAGGGAGCCCCCGGGAGGGGAGCCCTAGGCTGAGGGTTCCCCCTGGGAGGGGGCAGCCCTAGGCCTAGGGAGCCCCCGGGAGGGGAGCCCTAGGCTGAGGGTTCCCCCTGGGAGGGGGCAGCCCTAGGCCTAGGGAGCCCCCGGGAGGGGAGCCCTAGGCTGAGGGTTCCCCCTGGGAGGGGGCAGCCCTAGGCCTAGGGAGCCCCCGGGAGGGGAGCCCTAGGCTGAGGGTTCCCCCTGGGAGGGGGCAGCCCTAGGCCTAGGGAGCCCCCGGGAGGGGAGCCCTAGGCTGAGGGTTCCCCCTGGGAGGGGGCAGCCCTAGGCCTAGGGAGCCCCCGGGAGGGGAGCCCTAGGCTGAGGGTTCCCCCTGGGAGGGGGCAGCCCTAGGCCTAGGGAGCCCCCGGGAGGGGAGCCCTAGGCTGAGGGTTCCCCCTGGGAGGGGGCAGCCCTAGGCCTAGGGAGCCCCCGGGAGGGGAGCCCTAGGCTGAGGGTTCCCCCTGGGAGGGGGCAGCCCTAGGCCTAGGGAGCCCCCGGGAGGGGAGCCCTAGGCTGAGGGTTCCCCCTGGGAGGGGGCAGCCCTAGGCCTAGGGAGCCCCCGGGAGGGGAGCCCTAGGCTGAGGGTTCCCCCTGGGAGGGGGCAGCCCTAGGCCTAGGGAGCCCCCGGGAGGGGAGCCCTAGGCTGAGGGTTCCCCCTGGGAGGGGGCAGCCCTAGGCCTAGGGAGCCCCCGGGAGGGGAGCCCTAGGCTGAGGGTTCCCCCTGGGAGGGGGCAGCCCTAGGCCTAGGGAGCCCCCGGGAGGGGAGCCCTAGGCTGAGGGTTCCCCCTGGGAGGGGGCAGCCCTAGGCCTAGGGAGCCCCCGGGAGGGGAGCCCTAGGCTGAGGGTTCCCCCTGGGAGGGGGCAGCCCTAGGCCTAGGGAGCCCCCGGGAGGGGAGCCCTAGGCTGAGGGTTCCCCCTGGGAGGGGGCAGCCCTAGGCCTAGGGAGCCCCCGGGAGGGGAGCCCTAGGCTGAGGGTTCCCCCTGGGAGGGGGCAGCCCTAGGCCTAGGGAGCCCCCGGGAGGGGAGCCCTAGGCTGAGGGTTCCCCCTGGGAGGGGGCAGCCCTAGGCCTAGGGAGCCCCCGGGAGGGGAGCCCTAGGCTGAGGGTTCCCCCTGGGAGGGGGCAGCCCTAGGCCTAGGGAGCCCCCGGGAGGGGAGCCCTAGGCTGAGGGTTCCCCCTGGGAGGGGGCAGCCCTAGGCCTAGGGAGCCCCCGGGAGGGGAGCCCTAGGCTGAGGGTTCCCCCTGGGAGGGGGCAGCCCTAGGCCTAGGGAGCCCCCGGGAGGGGAGCCCTAGGCTGAGGGTTCCCCCTGGGAGGGGGCAGCCCTAGGCCTAGGGAGCCCCCGGGAGGGGAGCCCTAGGCTGAGGGTTCCCCCTGGGAGGGGGCAGCCCTAGGCCTAGGGAGCCCCCGGGAGGGGAGCCCTAGGCTGAGGGTTCCCCCTGGGAGGGGGCAGCCCTAGGCCTAGGGAGCCCCCGGGAGGGGAGCCCTAGGCTGAGGGTTCCCCCTGGGAGGGGGCAGCCCTAGGCCTAGGGAGCCCCCGGGAGGGGAGCCCTAGGCTGAGGGTTCCCCCTGGGAGGGGGCAGCCCTAGGCCTAGGGAGCCCCCGGGAGGGGAGCCCTAGGCTGAGGGTTCCCCCTGGGAGGGGGCAGCCCTAGGCCTAGGGAGCCCCCGGGAGGGGAGCCCTAGGCTGAGGGTTCCCCCTGGGAGGGGGCAGCCCTAGGCCTAGGGAGCCCCCGGGAGGGGAGCCCTAGGCTGAGGGTTCCCCCTGGGAGGGGGCAGCCCTAGGCCTAGGGAGCCCCCGGGAGGGGAGCCCTAGGCTGAGGGTTCCCCCTGGGAGGGGGCAGCCCTAGGCCTAGGGAGCCCCCGGGAGGGGAGCCCTAGGCTGAGGGTTCCCCCTGGGAGGGGGCAGCCCTAGGCCTAGGGAGCCCCCGGGAGGGGAGCCCTAGGCTGAGGGTTCCCCCTGGGAGGGGGCAGCCCTAGGCCTAGGGAGCCCCCGGGAGGGGAGCCCTAGGCTGAGGGTTCCCCCTGGGAGGGGGCAGCCCTAGGCCTAGGGAGCCCCCGGGAGGGGAGCCCTAGGCTGAGGGTTCCCCCTGGGAGGGGGCAGCCCTAGGCCTAGGGAGCCCCCGGGAGGGGAGCCCTAGGCTGAGGGTTCCCCCTGGGAGGGGGCAGCCCTAGGCCTAGGGAGCCCCCGGGAGGGGAGCCCTAGGCTGAGGGTTCCCCCTGGGAGGGGGCAGCCCTAGGCCTAGGGAGCCCCCGGGAGGGGAGCCCTAGGCTGAGGGTTCCCCCTGGGAGGGGGCAGCCCTAGGCCTAGGGAGCCCCCGGGAGGGGAGCCCTAGGCTGAGGGTTCCCCCTGGGAGGGGGCAGCCCTAGGCCTAGGGAGCCCCCGGGAGGGGAGCCCTAGGCTGAGGGTTCCCCCTGGGAGGGGGCAGCCCTAGGCCTAGGGAGCCCCCGGGAGGGGAGCCCTAGGCTGAGGGTTCCCCCTGGGAGGGGGCAGCCCTAGGCCTAGGGAGCCCCCGGGAGGGGAGCCCTAGGCTGAGGGTTCCCCCTGGGAGGGGGGAGCCCTAGGCCGAGGGAGCCCCGGGGAGGGGAGCCCTAGGCTGAGGGTTCCCCCTGGGAGGGGGGAGCCCTAGGCCGAGGGTTCCCCCTGGGAGGGGGGAGCACTAGGCCAAGGGAGCCCCCGCCCTGGGGAGCCCTAGGCCGAGGGTTCCCCCTGGGAGGGGGCAGCCCTAGGCCTAGGGAGCCCCCGGGAGGGGAGCCCTAGGCCGAGGGTTCCCCCTGGGAGGGGGCAGCCCTAGGCCTAGGGAGCCCCCGGGAGGGGAGCCCTAGGCCGAGGGTTCCCCCTGGGAGGGGGCAGCCCTAGGCCTAGGGAGCCCCCGGGAGGGGAGCTCTAGGCCGAGGGTTCCCCCTGGGTGGGGGCAGCCCTAGGCCTAGGGAGCCCCCGGGAGGGGAGCCCTAGGCCGAGGGTTCCCCCTGGGAGGGGGCAGCCCTAGGCCTAGGGAGCCCCCGGGAGGGGAGCCCTAGGCTGAGGGTTCCCCCTGGGAGGGGGCAGCCCTAGGCCTAGGGAGCCCCCGGGAGGGGAGCCCTAGGCTGAGGGTTCCCCCTGGGAGGGGGCAGCCCTAGGCCTAGGGAGCCCCCGGGAGGGGAGCCCTAGGCTGAGTGTTCCCCCTGGGAGGGGGCAGCCCTAGGCCTAGGGAGCCCCCGGGAGGGGAGCCCTAGGCTGAGGGTTCCCCCTGGGAGGGGGCAGCCCTAGGCCTAGGGAGCCCCCGGGAGGGGAGCCCTAGGCTGAGGGTTCCCCCTGGGAGGGGGCAGCCCTAGGCCTAGGGAGCCCCCGGGAGGGGAGCCCTAGGCTGAGGGTTCCCCCTGGGAGGGGGCAGCCCTAGGCCTAGGGAGCCCCCGGGAGGGGAGCCCTAGGCTGAGGGTTCCCCCTGGGAGGGGGCAGCCCTAGGCCTAGGGAGCCCCAGCCCTGGGGAGCCCTAGGCTTAGGGTTCCCCCTGGGAGGGGGGAGCCCTAGGCCTAGGGAGCCCCAGCCCTGGGGAGCCCTAGGCTTAGGGTTCCCCCTGGGAGGGGCGAGCCCTAGGCCTAGGGCGCCCCCGGGAGGGGAGCCCTAGGCTGAGGGTTCCCCCTGGGAGGGGGCAGCCCTAGGCCTAGGGAGCCCCCGGGAGGGGAGCCCTAGGCTGAGGGTTGCCCCTGGGAGGGGGCAGCCCTAGGCCTAGGGAGCCCCCGGGAGGGGAGCCCTAGGCTGAGGGTTGCCCCTGGGAGGGGGCAGCCCTAGGCCTAGGGAGCCCCCGGGAGGGGAGCCCTAGGCTGAGGGTTGCCCCTGGGAGGGGGCAGCCCTAGGCCTAGGGAGCCCCCGGGAGGGGAGCCCTAGGCTGAGGGTTCCCCCTGGGAGGGGGCAGCCCTAGGCCTAGGGAGCCCCCGGGAGGGGAGCCCTAGGCTGAGGGTTCCCCCTGGGAGGGGGCAGCCCTAGGCCTAGGGAGCCCCCGGGAGGGGAGCCCTAGGCTGAGGGTTCCCCCTGGGAGGGGGCAGCCCTAGGCCTAGGGAGCCCCCGGGAGGGGAGCCCTAGGCTGAGGGTTCCCCCTGGGAGGGGGCAGCCCTAGGCCTAGGGAGCCCCCGGGAGGGGAGCCCTAGGCTGAGGGTTCCCCCTGGGAGGGGGCAGCCCTAGGCCTAGGGAGCCCCCGGGAGGGGAGCCCTAGGCTGAGGGTTCCCCCTGGGAGGGGGCAGCCCTAGGCCTAGGGAGCCCCCGGGAGGGGAGCCCTAGGCTGAGGGTTCCCCCTGGGAGGGGGCAGCCCTAGGCCTAGGGAGCCCCCGGGAGGGGAGCCCTAGGCTGAGGGTTCCCCCTGGGAGGGGGCAGCCCTAGGCCTAGGGAGCCCCCGGGAGGGGAGCCCTAGGCTGAGGGTTCCCCCTGGGAGGGGGCAGCCCTAGGCCTAGGGAGCCCCCGGGAGGGGAGCCCTAGGCTGAGGGTTCCCCCTGGGAGGGGGCAGCCCTAGGCCTAGGGAGCCCCCGGGAGGGGAGCCCTAGGCTGAGGGTTCCCCCTGGGAGGGGGCAGCCCTAGGCCTAGGGAGCCCCCGGGAGGGGAGCCCTAGGCTGAGGGTTCCCCCTGGGAGGGGGCAGCCCTAGGCCTAGGGAGCCCCCGGGAGGGGAGCCCTAGGCTGAGGGTTCCCCCTGGGAGGGGGCAGCCCTAGGCCTAGGGAGCCCCCGGGAGGGGAGCCCTAGGCTGAGGGTTCCCCCTGGGAGGGGGCAGCCCTAGGCCTAGGGAGCCCCCGGGAGGGGAGCCCTAGGCTGAGGGTTCCCCCTGGGAGGGGGCAGCCCTAGGCCTAGGGAGCCCCCGGGAGGGGAGCCCTAGGCTGAGGGTTCCCCCTGGGAGGGGGCAGCCCTAGGCCTAGGGAGCCCCCGGGAGGGGAGCCCTAGGCTGAGGGTTCCCCCTGGGAGGGGGCAGCCCTAGGCCTAGGGAGCCCCCGGGAGGGGAGCCCTAGGCTGAGGGTTCCCCCTGGGAGGGGGCAGCCCTAGGCCTAGGGAGCCCCCGGGAGGGGAGCCCTAGGCTGAGGGTTCCCCCTGGGAGGGGGCAGCCCTAGGCCTAGGGAGCCCCCGGGAGGGGAGCCCTAGGCTGAGGGTTCCCCCTGGGAGGGGGCAGCCCTAGGCCTAGGGAGCCCCCGGGAGGGGAGCCCTAGGCTGAGGGTTCCCCCTGGGAGGGGGCAGCCCTAGGCCTAGGGAGCCCCCGGGAGGGGAGCCCTAGGCTGAGGGTTCCCCCTGGGAGGGGGCAGCCCTAGGCCTAGGGAGCCCCCGGGAGGGGAGCCCTAGGCTGAGGGTTCCCCCTGGGAGGGGGCTGCCCTAGGCCTAGGGAGCCCCCGGGAGGGGAGCCCTAGGCTGAGGGTTCCCCCTGGGAGGGGGCAGCCCTAGGCCTAGGGAGCCCCCGGGAGGGGAGCCCTAGGCTGAGGGTTCCCCCTGGGAGGGGGCAGCCCTAGGCCTAGGGAGCCCCCGGGAGGGGAGCCCTAGGCTGAGGGTTCCCCCTGGGAGGGGGCAGCCCTAGGCCTAGGGAGCCCCCGGGAGGGGAGCCCTAGGCTGAGGGTTCCCCCTGGGAGGGGGCAGCCCTAGGCCTAGGGAGCCCCCGGGAGGGGAGCCCTAGGCTGAGGGTTCCCCCTGCGAGGGGGCAGCCCTAGGCCTAGGGAGCCCCCGGGAGGGGAGCCCTAGGCTGAGGGTTCCCCCTGCGAGGGGGCAGCCCTAGGCCTAGGGAGCCCCCGGGAGGGGAGCCCTAGGCTGAGGGTTCCCCCTGGGAGGGGGCAGCCCTAGGCCTAGGGAGCCCCCGGGAGGGGAGCCCTAGGCTGAGGGTTCCCCCTGGGAGGGGGCAGCCCTAGGCCTAGGGAGCCCCCGGGAGGGGAGCCCTAGGCTGAGGGTTCCCCCTGGGAGGGGGCAGCCCTAGGCCTAGGGAGCCCCCGGGAGGGGAGCCCTAGGCTGAGGGTTCCCCCTGGGAGGGGGCAGCCCTAGGCCTAGGGAGCCCCCGGGAGGGGAGCCCTAGGCTGAGGGTTCCCCCTGGGAGGGGGCAGCCCTAGGCCTAGGGAGCCCCCGGGAGGGGAGCCCTAGGCTGAGGGTTCCCCCTGGGAGGGGGCAGCCCTAGGCCTAGGGAGCCCCCGGGAGGGGAGCCCTAGGCTGAGGGTTCCCCCTGGGAGGGGGCAGCCCTAGGCCTAGGGAGCCCCCGGGAGGGGAGCCCTAGGCTGAGGGTTCCCCCTGGGAGGGGGCAGCCCTAGGCCTAGGGAGCCCCCGGGAGGGGAGCCCTAGGCTGAGGGTTCCCCCTGGGAGGGGGCAGCCCTAGGCCTAGGGAGCCCCCGGGAGGGGAGCCCTAGGCTGAGGGTTCCCCTGGGAGGGGGCAGCCCTAGGCCTAGGGAGCCCCCGGGAGGGGAGCCCTAGGCTGAGGGTTCCCCCTGGGAGGGGGCAGCCCTAGGCCTAGGGAGCCCCCGGGAGGGGAGCCCTAGGCTGAGGGTTCCCCCTGGGAGGGGGCAGCCCTAGGCCTAGGGAGCCCCCGGGAGGGGAGCCCTAGGCTGAGGGTTCCCCCTGGGAGGGGGCAGCCCTAGGCCTAGGGAGCCCCCGGGAGGGGAGCCCTAGGCTGAGGGTTCCCCCTGGGAGGGGGCAGCCCTAGGCCTAGGGAGCCCCCGGGAGGGGAGCCCTAGGCTGAGGGTTCCCCCTGGGAGGGGGCAGCCCTAGGCCTAGGGAGCCCCCGGGAGGGGAGCCCTAGGCTGAGGGTTCCCCCTGGGAGGGGGCAGCCCTAGGCCTAGGGAGCCCCCGGGAGGGGAGCCCTAGGCTGAGGGTTCCCCCTGGGAGGGGGCAGCCCTAGGCCTAGGGAGCCCCCGGGAGGGGAGCCCTAGGCTGAGGGTTCCCCCTGGGAGGGGGCAGCCCTAGGCCTAGGGAGCCCCCGGGAGGGGAGCCCTAGGCTGAGGGTTCCCCCTGGGAGGGGGCAGCCCTAGGCCTAGGGAGCCCCCGGGAGGGGAGCCCTAGGCTGAGGGTTCCCCCTGGGAGGGGGCAGCCCTAGGCCTAGGGAGCCCCCGGGAGGGGAGCCCTAGGCTGAGGGTTCCCCCTGGGAGGGGGCAGCCCTAGGCCTAGGGAGCCCCCGGGAGGGGAGCCCTAGGCTGAGGGTTCCCCCTGGGAGGGGGCAGCCCTAGGCCGAGGGAGCCCCCGGGAGGGGAGCCCTAGGCTGAGGGTTCCCCCTGGGAGGGGGGAGCCCTAGGCCGAGGGAGCCCCGGGGAGGGGAGCCCTAGGCTGAGGGTTCCCCCTGGGAGGGGGGAGCCCTAGGCCGAGGGTTCCCCCTGGGAGGGGGGAGCACTAGGCCAAGGGAGCCCCCGCCCTGGGGAGCCCTAGGCCGAGGGTTCCCCCTGGGAGGGGGCAGCCCTAGGCCTAGGGAGCCCCCGGGAGGGGAGCCCTAGGCTGAGGGTTCCCCCTGGGAGGGGGCAGCCCTAGGCCTAGGGAGCCCCCGGGAGGGGAGCCCTAGGCCGAGGGTTCCCCCTGGGAGGGGGCAGCCCTAGGCCTAGGGAGCCCCCGGGAGGGGAGCCCTAGGCCGAGGGTTCCCCCTGGGAGGGGGCAGCCCTAGGCCTAGGGAGCCCCCGGGAGGGGAGCCCTAGGCCGAGGGTTCCCCCTGGGTGGGGGCAGCCCTAGGCCTAGGGAGCCCCCGGGAGGGGAGCCCTAGGCCGAGGGTTCCCCCTGGGAGGGGGCAGCCCTAGGCCTAGGGAGCCCCCGGGAGGGGAGCCCTAGGCCGAGGGTTCCCCCTGGGAGGGGGCAGCCCTAGGCCTAGGGAGCCCCCGGGAGGGGAGCCCTAGGCCGAGGGTTCCCCCTGGGAGGGGGCAGCCCTAGGCCTAGGGAGCCCCCGGGAGGGGAGCCCTAGGCCGAGGGTTCCCCCTGGGAGGGGGCAGCCCTAGGCCTAGGGAGCCCCCGGGAGGGGAGCCCTAGGCCGAGGGTTCCCCCTGGGAGGGGGCAGCCCTAGGCCTAGGGAGCCCCCGGGAGGGGAGCCCTAGGCCGAGGGTTCCCCCTGGGAGGGGGCAGCCCTAGGCCTAGGGAGCCCCCGGGAGGGGAGCCCTAGGCTGAGGGTTCCCCCTGGGAGGGGGCAGCCCTAGGCCTAGGGAGCCCCCGGGAGGGGAGCCCTAGGCTGAGGGTTCCCCCTGGGAGGGGGCAGCCCTAGGCCTAGGGAGCCCCCGGGAGGGGAGCCCTAGGCTGAGGGTTCCCCCTGGGAGGGGGCAGCCCTAGGCCTAGGGAGCCCCCGGGAGGGGAGCCCTAGGCTGAGGGTTCCCCCTGGGAGGGGGCAGCCCTAGGCCTAGGGAGCCCCCGGGAGGGGAGCCCTAGGCTGAGGGTTCCCCCTGGGAGGGGGCAGCCCTAGGCCTAGGGAGCCCCCGGGAGGGGAGCCCTAGGCTGAGGGTTCCCCCTGGGAGGGGGCAGCCCTAGGCCTAGGGAGCCCCCGGGAGGGGAGCCCTAGGCTGAGGGTTCCCCCTGGGAGGGGGCAGCCCTAGGCCTAGGGAGCCCCCGGGAGGGGAGCCCTAGGCTGAGGGTTCCCCCTGGGAGGGGGCAGCCCTAGGCCTAGGGAGCCCCCGGGAGGGGAGCCCTAGGCTGAGGGTTCCCCCTGGGAGGGGGCAGCCCTAGGCCTAGGGAGCCCCCGGGAGGGGAGCCCTAGGCTGAGGGTTCCCCCTGGGAGGGGGCAGCCCTAGGCCTAGGGAGCCCCCGGGAGGGGAGCCCTAGGCTGAGGGTTCCCCCTGGGAGGGGGCAGCCCTAGGCCTAGGGAGCCCCCGGGAGGGGAGCCCTAGGCTGAGGGTTCCCCCTGGGAGGGGGCAGCCCTAGGCCTAGGGAGCCCCCGGGAGGGGAGCCCTAGGCTGAGGGTTCCCCCTGGGAGGGGGCAGCCCTAGGCCTAGGGAGCCCCCGGGAGGGGAGCCCTAGGCTGAGGGTTCCCCCTGGGAGGGGGCAGCCCTAGGCCGAGGGAGCCCCCGGGAGGGGAGCCCTAGGCTGAGGGTTCCCCCTGGGAGGGGGCAGCCCTAGGCCGAGGGAGCCCCGGGGAGGGGAGCCCTAGGCTGAGGGTTCCCCCTGGGAGGGGGGAGCCCTAGGCCGAGGGTTCCCCCTGGAAGGGGGGAGCACTAGGCCAAGGGAGCCCCCGCCCTGGGGAGCCCTAGGCCGAGGGTTCCCCCTGGGAGGGGGCAGCCCTAGGCCTAGGGAGCCCCCGGGAGGGGAGCCCTAGGCCGAGGGTTCCCCCTGGGAGGGGGCAGCCCTAGGCCTAGGGAGCCCCCGGGAGGGGAGCCCTAGGCCGAGGGTTCCCCCTGGGAGGGGGCAGCCCTAGGCCTAGGGAGCCCCCGGGAGGGGAGCCCTAGGCCGAGGGTTCCCCCTGGGAGGGGGCAGCCCTAGGCCTAGGGAGCCCCCGGGAGGGGAGCCCTAGGCCGAGGGTTCCCCCTGGGAGGGGGCAGCCCTAGGCCTAGGGAGCCCCCGGGAGGGGAGCCCTAGGCCGAGGGTTCCCCCTGGGAGGGGGAGCCCTAGGCCTAGGGAGCCCCCGGGAGGGGAGCCCTAGGCCGAGGGTTCCCCCTGGGAGGGGGGAGCCCTAGGCCTAGGGAGCCCCCGGGAGGGGAGCCCTAGGCCGAGGGTTCCCCCTGGGAGGGGGCAGCCCTAGGCCTAGGGAGCCCCCGGGAGGGGAGCCCTAGGCCGAGGGTTCCCCCTGGGAGGGGGCAGCCCTAGGCCTAGGGAGCCCCCGGGAGGGGAGCCCTAGGCCGAGGGTTCCCCCTGGGAGGGGGCAGCCCTAGGCCTAGGGAGCCCCCGGGAGGGGAGCCCTAGGCCGAGGGTTCCCCCTGGGAGGGGGCAGCCCTAGGCCTAGGGAGCCCCCGGGAGGGGAGCCCTAGGCCGAGGGTTCCCCCTGGGAGGGGGCAGCCCTAGGCCTAGGGAGCCCCCGGGAGGGGAGCCCTAGGCCGAGGGTTCCCCCTGGGAGGGGGCAGCCCTAGGCCTAGGGAGCCCCCGGGAGGGGAGCCCTAGGCCGAGGGTTCCCCCTGGGAGGGGGCAGCCCTAGGCCTAGGGAGCCCCCGGGAGGGGAGCCCTAGGCCGAGGGTTCCCCCTGGGAGGGGGCAGCCCTAGGCCTAGGGAGCCCCGGGAGGGGAGCCCTAGGCCGAGGGTTCCCCCTGGGAGGGGGCAGCCCTAGGCCTAGGGAGCCCCCGGGAGGGGAGCCCTAGGCCGAGGGTTCCCCCTGGGAGGGGGCAGCCCTAGGCCTAGGGAGCCCCCGGGAGGGGAGCCCTAGGCCGAGGGTTCCCCCTGGGAGGGGGCAGCCCTAGGCCTAGGGAGCCCCCGGGAGGGGAGCCCTAGGCCGAGGGTTCCCCCTGGGAGGGGGCAGCCCTAGGCCTAGGGAGCCCCCGGGAGGGGAGCCCTAGGCCGAGGGTTCCCCCTGGGAGGGGGCAGCCCTAGGCCTAGGGAGCCCCCGGGAGGGGAGCCCTAGGCCGAGGGTTCCCCTGGGAGGGGGCAGCCCTAGGCCTAGGGAGCCCCCGGGAGGGGAGCCCTAGGCCGAGGGTTCCCCCTGGGAGGGGGCAGCCCTAGGCCTAGGGAGCCCCCGGGAGGGGAGCCCTAGGCCGAGGGTTCCCCCTGGGAGGGGGCAGCCCTAGGCCTAGGGAGCCCCCGGGAGGGGAGCCCTAGGCCGAGGGTTCCCCCTGGGAGGGGGCAGCCCTAGGCCTAGGGAGCCCCCGGGAGGGGAGCCCTAGGCCGAGGGTTCCCCCTGGGAGGGGGCAGCCCTAGGCCTAGGGAGCCCCCGGGAGGGGAGCCCTAGGCCGAGGGTTCCCCCTGGGAGGGGGCAGCCCTAGGCCTAGGGAGCCCCCGGGAGGGGAGCCCTAGGCCGAGGGGTCCCCCTGGGAGGGGGCAGCCCTAGGCCTAGGGAGCCCCCGGGAGGGGAGCCCTAGGCCGAGGGTTCCCCCTGGGAGGGGGCAGCCCTAGGCCTAGGGAGCCCCCGGGAGGGGAGCCCTAGGCCGAGGGTTCCCCCTGGGAGGGGGCAGCCCTAGGCCTAGGGAGCCCCCGGGAGGGGAGCCCTAGGCCGAGGGTTCCCCCTGGGAGGGGGCAGCCCTAGGCCTAGGGAGCCCCCGGGAGGGGAGCCCTAGGCCGAGGGTTCCCCCTGGGAGGGGGCAGCCCTAGGCCTAGGGAGCCCCCGGGAGGGGAGCCCTAGGCCGAGGGGTCCCCTGGGAGGGGGCAGCCCTAGGCCTAGGGAGCCCCCGGGAGGGGAGCCCTAGGCCGAGGGTTCCCCTGGGAGGGGGCAGCCCTAGGCCTAGGGAGCCCCCGGGAGGGGAGCCCTAGGCCGAGGGTTCCCCCTGGGAGGGGGCAGCCCTAGGCCTAGGGAGCCCCCGGGAGGGGAGCCCTAGGCCGAGGGTTCCCCCTGGGAGGGGGCAGCCCTAGGCCTAGGGAGCCCCCGGGAGGGGAGCCCTAGGCCGAGGGTTCCCCCTGGGAGGGGGCAGCCCTAGGCCTAGGGAGCCCCCGGGAGGGGAGCCCTAGGCCGAGGGTTCCCCCTGGGAGGGGGCAGCCCTAGGCCTAGGGAGCCCCCGGGAGGGGAGCCCTAGGCCGAGGGTCCCCCTGGGAGGGGGCAGCCCTAGGCCTAGGGAGCCCCCGGGAGGGGAGCCCTAGGCCGAGGGTTCCCCTGGGAGGGGGCAGCCCTAGGCCTAGGGAGCCCCGGGAGGGGAGCCCTAGGCCGAGGGTTCCCCCTGGGAGGGGGCAGCCCTAGGCCTAGGGAGCCCCCGGGAGGGGAGCCCTAGGCCGAGGGTTCCCCCTGGGAGGGGGCAGCCCTAGGCCTAGGGAGCCCCCGGGAGGGGAGCCCTAGGCCGAGGGTTCCCCCTGGGAGGGGGCAGCCCTAGGCCTAGGGAGCCCCCGGGAGGGGAGCCCTAGGCCGAGGGTTCCCCCTGGGAGGGGGCAGCCCTAGGCCTAGGGAGCCCCCGGGAGGGGAGCCCTAGGCCGAGGGTTCCCCCTGGGAGGGGGCAGCCCTAGGCCTAGGGAGCCCCCGGGAGGGGAGCCCTAGGCCGAGGGTTCCCCCTGGGAGGGGGCAGCCCTAGGCCTAGGGAGCCCCCGGGAGGGGAGCCCTAGGCCGAGGGTTCCCCCTGGGAGGGGGCAGCCCTAGGCCTAGGGAGCCCCCGGGAGGGGAGCCCTAGGCCGAGGGTTCCCCCTGGGAGGGGGCAGCCCTAGGCCTAGGGAGCCCCCGGGAGGGGAGCCCTAGGCCGAGGGTTCCCCCTGGGAGGGGGCAGCCCTAGGCCTAGGGAGCCCCCGGGAGGGGAGCCCTAGGCCGAGGGTTCCCCCTGGGAGGGGGCAGCCCTAGGCCTAGGGAGCCCCCGGGAGGGGAGCCCTAGGCCGAGGGTTCCCCCTGGGAGGGGGCAGCCCTAGGCCTAGGGAGCCCCCGGGAGGGGAGCCCTAGGCCGAGGGTTCCCCCTGGGAGGGGGCAGCCCTAGGCCTAGGGAGCCCCCGGGAGGGGAGCCCTAGGCCGAGGGTTCCCCCTGGGAGGGGGCAGCCCTAGGCCTAGGGAGCCCCCGGGAGGGGAGCCCTAGGCCGAGGGTTCCCCCTGGGAGGGGGCAGCCCTAGGCCTAGGGAGCCCCCGGGAGGGGAGCCCTAGGCCGAGGGTTCCCCCTGGGAGGGGGCAGCCCTAGGCCTAGGGAGCCCCCGGGAGGGGAGCCCTAGGCCGAGGGTTCCCCCTGGGAGGGGGCAGCCCTAGGCCTAGGGAGCCCCCGGGAGGGGAGCCCTAGGCCGAGGGTTCCCCCTGGGAGGGGGCAGCCCTAGGCCTAGGGAGCCCCCGGGAGGGGAGCCCTAGGCCGAGGGTTCCCCCTGGGAGGGGGCAGCCCTAGGCCTAGGGAGCCCCCGGGAGGGGAGCCCTAGGCCGAGGGTTCCCCCTGGGAGGGGGCAGCCCTAGGCCTAGGGAGCCCCGGGAGGGGAGCCCTAGGCCGAGGGTTCCCCCTGGGAGGGGGCAGCCCTAGGCCTAGGGAGCCCCCGGGAGGGGAGCCCTAGGCCGAGGGTTCCCCCTGGGAGGGGGCAGCCCTAGGCCTAGGGAGCCCCCGGGAGGGGAGCCCTAGGCCGAGGGTTCCCCCTGGGAGGGGGCAGCCCTAGGCCTAGGGAGCCCCCGGGAGGGGAGCCCTAGGCCGAGGGTTCCCCCTGGGAGGGGGCAGCCCTAGGCCTAGGGAGCCCCCGGGAGGGGAGCCCTAGGCCGAGGGTTCCCCCTGGGAGGGGGGCAGCCCTAGGCCTAGGGAGCCCCCGGGAGGGGAGCCCTAGGCCGAGGGTTCCCCCTGGGAGGGGGCAGCCCTAGGCCTAGGGAGCCCCCGGGAGGGGAGCCCTAGGCCGAGGGTTCCCCCTGGGAGGGGGCAGCCCTAGGCCTAGGGAGCCCCCGGGAGGGGAGCCCTAGGCCGAGGGTTCCCCCTGGGAGGGGGCAGCCCTAGGCCTAGGGAGCCCCCGGGAGGGGAGCCCTAGGCTGAGGGTTCCCCCTGGGAGGGGGCAGCCCTAGGCCTAGGGAGCCCCCGGGAGGGGAGCCCTAGGCTGAGGGTTCCCCCTGGGAGGGGGCAGCCCTAGGCCTAGGGAGCCCCCGGGAGGGGAGCCCTAGGCCGAGGGTTCCCCCTGGGAGGGGGCAGCCCTAGGCCTAGGGAGCCCCCGGGAGGGGAGCCCTAGGCTGAGGGTTCCCCCTGGGAGGGGGCAGCCCTAGGCCTAGGGAGCCCCCGGGAGGGGAGCCCTAGGCTGAGGGTTCCCCCTGGGAGGGGGCAGCCCTAGGCCTAGGGAGCCCCCGGGAGGGGAGCCCTAGGCTGAGGGTTCCCCCTGGGAGGGGGCAGCCCTAGGCCTAGGGAGCCCCCGGGAGGGGAGCCCTAGGCTGAGGGTTCCCCCTGGGAGGGGGCAGCCCTAGGCCTAGGGAGCCCCCGGGAGGGGAGCCCTAGGCTGAGGGTTCCCCCTGGGAGGGGGCAGCCCTAGGCCTAGGGAGCCCCCGGGAGGGGAGCCCTAGGCTGAGGGTTCCCCCTGGGAGGGGGCAGCCCTAGGCCTAGGGAGCCCCCGGGAGGGGAGCCCTAGGCTGAGGGTTCCCCCTGGGAGGGGGCAGCCCTAGGCCTAGGGAGCCCCCGGGAGGGGAGCCCTAGGCTGAGGGTTCCCCCTGGGAGGGGGCAGCCCTAGGCCTAGGGAGCCCCCGGGAGGGGAGCCCTAGGCTGAGGGTTCCCCCTGGGAGGGGGCAGCCCTAGGCCTAGGGAGCCCCCGGGAGGGGAGCCCTAGGCTGAGGGTTCCCCCTGGGAGGGGGCAGCCCTAGGCCTAGGGAGCCCCCGGGAGGGGAGCCCTAGGCTGAGGGTTCCCCCTGGGAGGGGGCAGCCCTAGGCCTAGGGAGCCCCCGGGAGGGGAGCCCTAGGCTGAGGGTTCCCCCTGGGAGGGGGCAGCCCTAGGCCTAGGGAGCCCCCGGGAGGGGAGCCCTAGGCTGAGGGTTCCCCCTGGGAGGGGGCAGCCCTAGGCCTAGGGAGCCCCCGGGAGGGGAGCCCTAGGCTGAGGGTTCCCCCTGGGAGGGGGCAGCCCTAGGCCCAGGGAGCCCCCGGGAGGGGAGCCCTAGGCTGAGGGTTCCCCCTGGGAGGGGGCAGCCCTAGGCCTAGGGAGCCCCGGGAGGGGAGCCCTAGGCTGAGGGTTCCCCCTGGGAGGGGGCAGCCCTAGGCCTAGGGAGCCCCCGGGAGGGGAGCCCTAGGCTGAGGGTTCCCCCTGGGAGGGGGCAGCCCTAGGCCCAGGGAGCCCCCGGGAGGGGAGCCCTAGGCTGAGGGTTCCCCCTGGGAGGGGGCAGCCCTAGGCCTAGGGAGCCCCCGGGAGGGGAGCCCTAGGCTGAGGGTTCCCCCTGGGAGGGGGCAGCCCTAGGCCTAGGGAGCCCCCGGGAGGGGAGCCCTAGGCTGAGGGTTCCCCCTGGGAGGGGCAGCCCTAGGCCTAGGGAGCCCCCGGGAGGGGAGCCCTAGGCTGAGGGTTCCCCCTGGGAGGGGGCAGCCCTAGGCCTAGGGAGCCCCCGGGAGGGGAGCCCTAGGCTGAGGGTTCCCCCTGGGAGGGGGCAGCCCTAGGCCTAGGGAGCCCCCGGGAGGGGAGCCCTAGGCTGAGGGTTCCCCCTGGGAGGGGGCAGCCCTAGGCCTAGGGAGCCCCCGGGAGGGGAGCCCTAGGCTGAGGGTTCCCCCTGGGAGGGGGCAGCCCTAGGCCTAGGGAGCCCCCGGGAGGGGAGCCCTAGGCTGAGGGTTCCCCCTGGGAGGGGGCAGCCCTAGGCCTAGGGAGCCCCCGGGAGGGGAGCCCTAGGCTGAGGGTTCCCCCTGGGAGGGGGCAGCCCTAGGCCTAGGGAGCCCCCGGGAGGGGAGCCCTAGGCTGAGGGTTCCCCCTGGGAGGGGGCAGCCCTAGGCCTAGGGAGCCCCCGGGAGGGGAGCCCTAGGCTGAGGGTTCCCCTGGGAGGGGGCAGCCCTAGGCCTAGGGAGCCCCCGGGGAGGGGAGCCCTAGGCTGAGGGTTCCCCCTGGGAGGGGGCAGCCCTAGGCCTAGGGAGCCCCCGGGAGGGGAGCCCTAGGCTGAGGGTTCCCCCTGGGAGGGGGCAGCCCTAGGCCTAGGGAGCCCCCGGGAGGGGAGCCCTAGGCTGAGGGTTCCCCCTGGGAGGGGGCAGCCCTAGGCCTAGGGAGCCCCCGGGAGGGGAGCCCTAGGCTGAGGGTTCCCCCTGGGAGGGGGCAGCCCTAGGCCTAGGGAGCCCCCGGGAGGGGAGCCCTAGGCTGAGGGTTCCCCCTGGGAGGGGGCAGCCCTAGGCCTAGGGAGCCCCCGGGAGGGGAGCCCTAGGCTGAGGGTTCCCCCTGGGAGGGGGCAGCCCTAGGCCTAGGGAGCCCCCGGGAGGGGAGCCCTAGGCTGAGGGTTCCCCCTGGGAGGGGGCAGCCCTAGGCCTAGGGAGCCCCCGGGAGGGGAGCCCTAGGCTGAGGGTTCCCCCTGGGAGGGGGCAGCCCTAGGCCTAGGGAGCCCCCGGGGAGGGGAGCCCTAGGCTGAGGGTTCCCCCTGGGAGGGGGCAGCCCTAGGCCTAGGGAGCCCCGGGAGGGGAGCCCTAGGCTGAGGGTTCCCCCTGGGAGGGGGCAGCCCTAGGCCTAGGGAGCCCCCGGGGAGGGGAGCCCTAGGCTGAGGGTTCCCCCTGGGAGGGGGCAGCCCTAGGCCTAGGGAGCCCCGGGAGGGGAGCCCTAGGCTGAGGGTTCCCCCTGGGAGGGGGCAGCCCTAGGCCTAGGGAGCCCCCGGGGAGGGGAGCCCTAGGCTGAGGGTTCCCCCTGGGAGGGGGCAGCCCTAGGCCTAGGGAGCCCCCGGGAGGGGAGCCCTAGGCTGAGGGTTCCCCCTGGGAGGGGGCAGCCCTAGGCCTAGGGAGCCCCGGGAGGGGAGCCCTAGGCTGAGGGTTCCCCCTGGGAGGGGGCAGCCCTAGGCCTAGGGAGCCCCCGGGAGGGGAGCCCTAGGCTGAGGGTTCCCCCTGGGAGGGGGCAGCCCTAGGCCTAGGGAGCCCCCGGGAGGGGAGCCCTAGGCTGAGGGTTCCCCCTGGGAGGGGGCAGCCCTAGGCCTAGGGAGCCCCCGGGAGGGGAGCCCTAGGCTGAGGGTTCCCCCTGGGAGGGGGCAGCCCTAGGCCTAGGAGCCCCCGGGAGGGGAGCCCTAGGCTGAGGGTTCCCCCTGGGAGGGGGCAGCCCTAGGCCTAGGGAGCCCCCGGGAGGGGAGCCCTAGGCTGAGGGTTCCCCCTGGGAGGGGGCAGCCCTAGGCCTAGGGAGCCCCCGGGAGGGGAGCCCTAGGCTGAGGGTTCCCCCTGGGAGGGGGCAGCCCTAGGCCTAGGGAGCCCCCGGGAGGGGAGCCCTAGGCTGAGGGTTCCCCCTGGGAGGGGGCAGCCCTAGGCCTAGGGAGCCCCCGGGAGGGGAGCCCTAGGCTGAGGGTTCCCCCTGGGAGGGGGCAGCCCTAGGCCTAGGGAGCCCCCGGGAGGGGAGCCCTAGGCTGAGGGTTCCCCCTGGGAGGGGGCAGCCCTAGGCCTAGGGAGCCCCCGGGAGGGGAGCCCTAGGCTGAGGGTTCCCCCTGGGAGGGGGCAGCCCTAGGCCTAGGGAGCCCCCGGGAGGGGAGCCCTAGGCTGAGGGTTCCCCCTGGGAGGGGGCAGCCCTAGGCCTAGGGAGCCCCCGGGAGGGGAGCCCTAGGCTGAGGGTTCCCCCTGGGAGGGGGCAGCCCTAGGCCTAGGGAGCCCCCGGGAGGGGAGCCCTAGGCTGAGGGTTCCCCCTGGGAGGGGGCAGCCCTAGGCCTAGGGAGCCCCCGGGAGGGGAGCCCTAGGCTGAGGGTTCCCCCTGGGAGGGGGCAGCCCTAGGCCTAGGGAGCCCCCGGGAGGGGAGCCCTAGGCTGAGGGTTCCCCCTGGGAGGGGGCAGCCCTAGGCCTAGGGAGCCCCCGGGAGGGGAGCCCTAGGCTGAGGGTTCCCCCTGGGAGGGGGCAGCCCTAGGCCTAGGGAGCCCCCGGGAGGGGAGCCCTAGGCTGAGGGTTCCCCCTGGGAGGGGGCAGCCCTAGGCCTAGGGAGCCCCCGGGAGGGGAGCCCTAGGCTGAGGGTTCCCCCTGGGAGGGGGCAGCCCTAGGCCTAGGGAGCCCCCGGGAGGGGAGCCCTAGGCTGAGGGTTCCCCCTGGGAGGGGGCAGCCCTAGGCCTAGGGAGCCCCCGGGAGGGGAGCCCTAGGCTGAGGGTTCCCCCTGGGAGGGGGGAGCCCTAGGCCTAGGGAGCCCCCGGGAGGGGAGCCCTAGGCTGAGGGTTCCCCCTGGGAGGGGGGAGCCCTAGGCCTAGGGAGCCCCCGGGAGGGGAGCCCTAGGCCTGAGGGTTCCCCCTGGGAGGGGGGAGCCCTAGGCCTAGGGAGCCCCCGGGAGGGGAGCCCTAGGCTGAGGGTTCCCCCTGGGAGGGGGGAGCCCCAGGCCTAGGGAGCCCCCGGGAGGGGAGCCCTAGGCCGAGGGTTCCCCCTGGGAGGGGGGAGCCCCAGGCCTAGGGAGCCCCCGGGAGGGGAGCCCTAGGCCGAGGGTTCCCCCTGGGAGGGGGGAGCCCCAGGCCTAGGGAGCCCCCGGGAGGGGAGCCCTAGGCCGAGGGTTCCCCCTGGGAGGGGGGAGCCCCAGGCCTAGGGAGCCCCCGCCCTGGGGAGCCCTAGGCCGAGGGTTCCCCCTGGGAGGGGGGAGCCCCAGGCCTAGGGAGCCCCCGCCCTGGGGAGCCCTAGGCCGAGGGTTCCCCCTGGGAGGGGGGAGCCCCAGGCCTAGGGAGCCCCCGCCCTGGGGAGCCCTAGGCCGAGGGTTCCCCCTGGGAGGGGGGAGCCCCAGGCCTAGGGAGCCCCCGCCCTGGGGAGCCCTAGGCCGAGGGTTCCCCCTGGGAGGGGGGAGCCCCAGGCCTAGGGAGCCCCCGCCCTGGGGAGCCCTAGGCCGAGGGTTCCCCCTGGGAGGGGGGAGCCCCAGGCCTAGGGAGCCCCCGCCCTGGGGAGCCCTAGGCCGAGGGTTCCCCCTGGGAGGGGGGAGCCCCAGGCCTAGGGAGCCCCCGCCCTGGGGAGCCCTAGGCCGAGGGTTCCCCCTGGGAGGGGGGAGCCCCAGGCCTAGGGAGCCCCCGCCCTGGGGAGCCCTAGGCCGAGGGTTCCCCCTGGGAGGGGGGAGCCCCAGGCCTAGGGAGCCCCCGCCCTGGGGAGCCCTAGGCCGAGGGTTCCCCCTGGGAGGGGGGAGCCCCAGGCCTAGGGAGCCCCCGCCCTGGGGAGCCCTAGGCCGAGGGTTCCCCCTGGGAGGGGGGAGCCCCAGGCCTAGGGAGCCCCCGCCCTGGGGAGCCCTAGGCCGAGGGTTCCCCCTGGGAGGGGGGAGCCCCAGGCCTAGGGAGCCCCCGCCCTGGGGAGCCCTAGGCCGAGGGTTCCCCCTGGGAGGGGGGAGCCCCAGGCCTAGGGAGCCCCCGCCCTGGGGAGCCCTAGGCCGAGGGTTCCCCCTGGGAGGGGGGAGCCCCAGGCCTAGGGAGCCCCCGCCCTGGGGAGCCCTAGGCCGAGGGTTCCCCCTGGGAGGGGGGAGCCCCAGGCCTAGGGAGGGCCCGCCCTGGGGAGCCCTAGGCCGAGGGTTCCCCCTGGGACGGGGGGAGCCCCAGGCCTAGGGAGCCCCCGGGAGGGGAGCCCTAGGCCGAGGGTTCCCCCTGGGAGGGGGGAGCCCCAGGCCTAGGGAGCCCCCGCCCTGGGGAGCCCTAGGCCGAGGGTTCCCCCTGGGAGGGGGGAGCCCCAGGCCTAGGGAGCCCCCGCCCTGGGGAGCCCTAGGCCGAGGGTTCCCCCTGGGAGGGGGGAGCCCCAGGCCTAGGGAGCCCCCGCCCTGGGGAGCCCTAGGCCGAGGGTTCCCCCTGGGAGGGGGGAGCCCCAGGCCTAGGGAGCCCCCGCCCTGGGGAGCCCTAGGCCGAGGGTTCCCCCTGGGAGGGGGGAGCCCCAGGCCTAGGGAGCCCCCGCCCTGGGGAGCCCTAGGCCGAGGGTTCCCCCTGGGAGGGGGGAGCCCCAGGCCTAGGGAGCCCCCGCCCTGGGGAGCCCTAGGCCGAGGGTTCCCCCTGGGAGGGGGGAGCCCCAGGCCTAGGGAGCCCCCGCCCTGGGGAGCCCTAGGCCGAGGGTTCCCCCTGGGAGGGGGGAGCCCCAGGCCTAGGGAGCCCCCGCCCTGGGGAGCCCTAGGCCGAGGGTTCCCCCTGGGAGGGGGGAGCCCCAGGCCTAGGGAGCCCCCGCCCTGGGGAGCCCTAGGCCGAGGGTTCCCCCTGGGAGGGGGGAGCCCCAGGCCTAGGGAGCCCCCGCCCTGGGGAGCCCTAGGCCGAGGGTTCCCCCTGGGAGGGGGGAGCCCCAGGCCTAGGGAGCCCCCGCCCTGGGGAGCCCTAGGCCGAGGGTTCCCCCTGGGAGGGGGGAGCCCCAGGCCTAGGGAGCCCCCGCCCTGGGGAGCCCTAGGCCGAGGGTTCCCCCTGGGAGGGGGGAGCCCCAGGCCTAGGGAGCCCCCGCCCTGGGGAGCCCTAGGCCGAGGGTTCCCCCTGGGAGGGGGGAGCCCCAGGCCTAGGGAGCCCCCGCCCTGGGGAGCCCTAGGCCGAGGGTTCCCCCTGGGAGGGGGAGCCCCAGGCCAAGGGAGCCCCCGCCCTGGGGAGCCCTAGGCCGAGGGTTCCCCCTGGGAGGGGGGAGCCCCAGGCCTAGGGAGCCCCCGCCCTGGGGAGCCCTAGGCCGAGGGCTCCCCCCTCCCAGGGGGAACCCGAAGCCTGGGGCTCCCCGCCCGGGGGCTCCCTAAGCCTAGGGATCCCCCCTCCCAGGGGGAGCCCGAAGCCTAGGGCTCCCCGCCCGGGGGCTCCCTAAGCCTAGGGCTCCCCCCTCCCAGGGGGAGCCCGAAGCCTAGGGCTCCCCGCCCGGGGGCTCCCTAAGCCTAGGGCTCCCCCCTCCCAGGGGGAGCCCGAAGCCTAGGGCTCCCCGCCCGGGGGCTCCCTAAGCCTAGGGCTCCCCCCTCCCAGGGGGAGCCCGAAGCCTAGGGCTCCCCGCCCGGGGGCTCCCTAAGCCTAGGGCTCCCCCCTCCCAGGGGGAGCCCGAAGCCTAGGGCTCCCCGCCCGGGGGCTCCCTAAGCCTAGGGCTCCCCCCTCCCAGGGGGAGCCCGAAGCCTAGGGCTCCCCGCCCGGGGGCTCCCTAAGCCTAGGGCTCCCCCCTCCCAGGGGGAGCCCGAAGCCTAGGGCTCCCCGCCCGGGGGCTCCCTAAGCCTAGGGCTCCCCCCTCCCAGGGGGAGCCCGAAGCCTAGGGCTCCCCGCCCGGGGGCTCCCTAAGCCTAGGGCTCCCCCCTCCCAGGGGGAGCCCGAAGCCTAGGGCTCCCCGCCCGGGGGCTCCCTAAGCCTAGGGCTCCCCCCTCCCAAGGGGAGCCCGAAGCCTAGGGCTCCCCGCCCGGGGGCTCCCTAAGCCTAGGGCTCCCCCCTCCCAGGGGGAACCCGAAGCCTAGGGCTCCCCGCCCGGGGGCTCCCTAAGCCTAGGGCTCCCCCCTCCCAGGGGGAACCCGAAGCCTAGGGCTCCCCGCCCGGGGGCTCCCTAAGCCTAGGGCTCCCCCCTCCCAGGGGGAACCCGAAGCCTAGGGCTCCCCGCCCGGGGGCTCCCTAAGCCTAGGGCTCCCCCCTCCCAGGGGGAACCCGAAGCCTAGGGCTCCCCGCCCGGGGCTCCCTAAGCCTAGGGCTCCCCCCTCCCAGGGGGAACCCGAAGCCTAGGGCTCCCCGCCCGGGGGCTCCATAAGCCTAGGGCTCCCCCCTCCCAGGGGGAACCCGAAGCCTAGGGCTCCCCGCCCGGGGGCTCCCTAAGCCTAGGGCTCCCCCCTCCCAGGGGGAACCCGAAGCCTAGGGCTCCCCGCCCGGGGGCTCCCTAAGCCTAGGGCTCCCCCCTCCCAGGGGGAACCCGAAGCCTAGGGCTCCCCGCCCGGGGGCTCCCTAAGCCTAGGGCTCCCCCCTCCCAGGGGGAACCCGAAGCCTAGGGCTCCCCGCCCGGGGGCTCCCTAAGCCTAGGGCTCCCCCCTCCCAGGGGGAACCCGAAGCCTAGGGCTCCCCGCCCGGGGGCTCCCTAAGCCTAGGGCTCCCCCTTCCCAGGGGGAACCCGAAGCCTAGGGCTCCCCGCCCGGGGGCTCCCTAAGCCTAGGGCTCCCCCCTCCCAGGGGGAACCCGAAGCCTAGGGCTCCCCGCCCGGGGCCTCCCTAAGCCTAGGGCTCCCCCCTCCCAGGGGGAACCCGAAGCCTAGGGCTCCCCGCCCGGGGGCTCCCTAAGCCTAGGGCTCCCCCCTCCCAGGGGGAACCCGAAGCCTAGGGCTCCCCGCCCGGGGGCTCCCTAAGCCTAGGGCTCCCCCCTCCCAGGGGGAACCCGAAGCCTAGGGCTCCCCGCCCGGGGGCTCCCTAAGCCTAGGGCTCCCCCCTCCCAGGGGGAACCCGAAGCCTAGGGCTCCCCGCCCGGGGGCTCCCTAAGCCTAGGGCTCCCCCCTCCCAGGGGGAACCCGAAGCCTAGGGCTCCCCGCCCGGGGGCTCCCTAAGCCTAGGGCTCCCCCCTCCCAGGGGGAACCCGAAGCCTAGGGCTCCCCGCCCGGGGGCTCCCTAAGCCTAGGGCTCCCCCCTCCCAGGGGGAACCCGAAGCCTAGGGCTCCCCAGGGCTGGGGCTCCCTAAGCCTAGGGCTCCCCCCTCCCAGGGGGAACCCGAAGCCTAGGGCTCCCCAGGGCTGGGGCTCCCTAAGCCTAGGGCTCCCCCTCCCAGAGGGAACCCGAAGCCTAGGGCTCCCCAGGGCTGGGGCTCCCTAAGCCTAGGGCTCCCCCCTCCCAGGGGGAACCCGAAGCCTAGGGCTCCCCAGGGCTGGGGCTCCCTAAGCCTAGGGCTCCCCCCTCCCAGGGGGAACCCGAAGCCTAGGGCTCCCCAGGGCTGGGGCTCCCTAAGCCTAGGGCTCCCCCCTCCCAGGGGGAACCCGAAGCCTAGGGCTCCCCAGGGCTGGGGCTCCCTAAGCCTAGGGCTCCCCCCTCCCAGGGGGAACCCGAAGCCTAGGGCTCCCCAGGGCTGGGGCTCCATAAGCCTAGGGCTCCCCCCTCCCAGGGGGAACCCGAAGCCTAGGGCTCCCCAGGGCTGGGGCTCCCTAAGCCTAGGGCTCCCCACTCCCAGGGGGAACCCGAAGCCTAGGGCTCCCCAGGGCTGGGGCTCCCTAAGCCTAGGGCTCCCCCCTCCCCGGGGGAACCCGAAGCCTAGGGCTCCCCAGGGCTGGGGCTCCCTAAGCCTAGGGCTCCCCCCTCCCCGGGGGAACCCGAAGCCTAGGGCTCCCCAGGGCTGGGGCTCCCTAAGCCTAGGGCTCCCCCCTCCCCGGGGGAACCCGAAGCCTAGGGCTCCCCAGGGCTGGGGCTCCCTAAGCCTAGGGCTCCCCCCTCCCCGGGGGAACCCGAAGCCTAGGGCTCCCCAGGGCTGGGGCTCCCTAAGCCTAGGGCTCCCCCCTCCCCGGGGGAACCCGAAGCCTAGGGCTCCCCAGGGATGGGGCTCCCTAAGCCTAGGGCTCCCCCCTCCCCGGGGGAACCCGAAGCCTAGGGCTCCCCAGGGCTGGGGCTCCCTAAGCCTAGGGCTCCCCCCTCCCAGGGGGAACCCGAAGCCTAGGGCTCCCCGCCCGGGGGCTCCCTAAGCCTAGGGCTCCCCCCTCCCAGGGGGAACCCGAAGCCTAGGGCTCCCCAGGGCTGCGGCTCCCTAAGCCTAGGGCTCCCCCCTCCCAGGGGGAACCCGAAGCCTAGGGCTCCCCAGGGCTGGGGCTCCCTAAGCCTAGGGCTCCCCCCTCCCAGGGGGAACCCGAAGCCTAGGGCTCCCCAGGGCTGGGGCTCCCTAAGCCTAGGGCTCCCCCCTCCCAGGGGGAACCCGAAGCCTAGGGCTCCCCAGGGCTGTGGCTCCCTAAGCCTAGGGCTCCCCCCTCCCAGGGGGAACCCGAAGCCTAGGGCTCCCCAGGGCTGGGGCTCCCTAAGCCTAGGGCTCCCCCCTCCCAGGGGGAACCCGAAGCCTAGGGCTCCCCAGGGCTGGGGCTCCCTAAGCCTAGGGCTCCCCCCTCCCAGGGGGAACCCGAAGCCTAGGGCTCCCCAGGGCTGGGGCTCCCTAAGCCTAGGGCTCCCCCCTCCCAGGGGGAACCCGAAGCCTAGGGCTCCCCAGGGCTGGGGCTCCCTAAGCCTAGGGCTCCCCCCTCCCAGGGGGAACCCGAAGCCTAGGGCTCCCCAGGGCTGGGGCTCCCTAAGCCTAGGGCTCCCCCCTCCCAGGGGGAACCCGAAGCCTAGGGCTCCCCAGGGCTGGGGCTCCCTAAGCCTAGGGCTCCCCCCTCCCAGGGGGAACCCGAAGCCTAGGGCTCCCCAGGGCTGGGGCTCCCTAAGCCTAGGGCTCCCCCCTCCCAGGGGGAACCCGAAGCCTAGGGCTCCCCAGGGCTGGGGCTCCCTAAGCCTAGGGCTCCCCCCTCCCAGGGGGAACCCGAAGCCTAGGGCTCCCCAGGGCTGGGGCTCCCGAAGCCTAGGGATCCCCCCTCCCAGGGGGAACCCTAAGCCTAGGGCTCCCCCCTCCCAGGGGGAACCCTAAGCCTAGGGCTCCCCCCTCCCAGGGGGAACCCTAAGCCTAGGGCTCCCCAGGGCTGGGGCTCCCTAAGCCTAGGGCTCCCCCCTCCCAGGGGGAACCCTAAGCCTAGGGCTCCCCAGGGCTGGGGCTCCCTAAGCCTAGGGCTCCCCCCTCCCAGGGGGAACCCTAAGCCTAGGGCTCCCCAGGGCTGGGGCTCCCTAAGCCTAGGGCTCCCCCCTCCCAGGGGGAACCCTAAGCCTAGGGCTCCCCTCCCGGGGGCTCCCTAAGCCTAGGGCTCCCCCCTCCCAGGGGGAACCCTAAGCCTAGGGCTCCCCTCCCGGGGGCTCCCTAAGCCTAGGGCTCCCCCCTCCCAGGGGGAACACTAAGCCTAGGGCTCCCCAGGGCTGGGGCTCCCTAAGCCTAGGGCTCCCCCCTCCCAGGGGGAACCCTAAGCCTAGGGCTCCCCTCCCGGGGGCTCCCTAAGCCTAGGGCTCCCCCCTCCCAGGGGGAACCCTAAGCCTAGGGCTCCCCAGGGCTGGGGCTCCCTAAGGCTAGGGCTCCCCCCTCCCAGGGGGAACCCTAAGCCTAGGGCTCCCCTCCCGGGGGCTCCCTAAGCCTAGGGTTCCCTTCTCCCAGGGGGAACCCTAAGCCTAGGGCTCCCCAGGGCTGGGGCTCCCTAAGCCTAGGGCTCCCCCCTCCTAGGGGGAACCCTAAGCCTAGGGCTCCCCTCCCGGGGGCTCCCTAAGCCTAGGGCTCCCCCCTCCCAGGCGGAACCCTAAGCCTAGGGCTCCCCAGGGCTGGGGCTCCCTAAGCCTAGGGCTCCCCCCTCCCAGGGGGAACCCTAAGCCTAGGGCTCCCCTCCCGGGGGCTCCCTAAGCCTAGGGCTCCCCCCTCCCAGGGGGAACCCTAAGCCTAGGGCTCCCCAAGGCTGGGGCTCCCTAAGCCTAGGGCTCCCCCCTCCCAGGGGGAACCCTAAGCCTAGGGCTCCCCTCCCGGGGGCTCCCTAAGCCTAGGGCTCCCCCCTCCCAGGGGGAACCCTAAGCCTAGGGCTCCCCAGGGCTGGGGCTCCCTAAGCCTAGGGCTCCCCCCTCCCAGGGGGAACCCTAAGCCTAGGGCTCCCCTCCCGGGGGCTCCCTAAGCCTAGGGCTCCCCCCTCCCAGGGGGAACCCTAAGCCTAGGGCTCCCCAGGGCTGGGGCTCCCTAAGCCTAGGGCTCCCCCCTCCCAGGGGGAACCCTAAGCCTAGGGCTCCCCTCCCGGGGGCTCCCTAAGCCTAGGGCTCCCCCCTCCCAGGGGGAACCCTAAGCCTAGGGCTCCCCAGGGCTGGGGCTCCCTAAGCCTAGGGCTCCCCCCTCCTAGGGGGAACCCTAAGCCTAGGGCTCCCCCCTCCCAGGGGGAACCCTAAGCCTAGGGCTCCCCCCTCCCAGGGGGAACCCTAAGCCTAGGGCTCCCCCCTCCCAGGGGGAACCCTAAGCCTAGGGCTCCCCAGGGCTGGGGCTCCCTAAGCCTAGGGCTCCCCCCTCCCAGGGGGAACCCTAAGCCTAGGGCTCCCCAGGGCTGGGGCTCCCTAAGCCTAGGGCTCCCCCCTCCCAGGGGGAACCCTAAGCCTAGGGCTCCCCAGGGCTGGGGCTCCCTAAGCCTAGGGCTCCCCCCTCCCAGGGGGAACCCTAAGCCTAGGGCTCCCCAGGGCTGGGGCTCCCTAAGTCTAGGGCTCCCCCCTCCCAGGGGGAACCCTAAACCTAGGGCTCCCCAGGGCTGGGGCTCCCTCAGCCTAGGGCTCCCCCCTCCCAGGGGGAACCCTAACCCTAGGGCTCCCCAGGGCTGGGGCTCCCTAAGCCTAGGGCTCCCCCTCCCAGGGGGAACCCTAAGCCTAGGGCTCCCCAGGGCTGGGGCTCCCTAAGCCTAGGGCTCCCCCCTCCCAGGGGGAACCCTAAGCCTAGGGCTCCCCAGGGCTTGGGCTCCCTAAGCCTAGGGCTCCCCCCTCCCAGGGGGAACCCTAAGCCTAGGTCTCCCCTCCCGGGGGCTCCCTAAGCCTAGGGCTCCCCCCTCCCAGGGGGAACCCTAAGCCTAGGGCTCCCCTCCCGGGGGCTCCCTAAGCCTAGGGCTCCCCCCTCCCAGGGGGAACCCTAAGCCTAGGGCTCCCCTCCCGGGGGCTCCCTAAGCCTAGGGCTCCCCCCTCCCAGGGGGAACCCTAAGCCTAGGGCTCCCCAGGGCTGGGGCTCCCTAAGCCTAGGGCTCCCCCCTCCCAGGGGGAACCCTAAGCCTAGGGCTCCCCTCCCCGGGGCTCCCTAAGCCTAGGGCTCCCCCTTCCCAGGGGGAACCCTAAGCCTAGGGCTCCCCAGGGCTGGGGCTCCCTAAGCCTAGGGCTCCCCCCTCCCAGGGGGAACCCTAAGCCTAGGGCTCCCCTCCCGGGGGCTCCCTAAGCCTAGGGCTCCCCCCTCCCAGGAGGAACCCTAAGCCTAGGGCTCCCCAAGGCTGGGGCTCCCTAAGCCTAGGGCTCCCCCCTCCCAGGGTGAACCCTAAGCCTAGGGCTCCCCAGGGCTGGGGCTCCCTAAGCCTAGGGCTCCCCCCTCCCAGGGGGAACCCTAAGCCTAGGGCTCCCCTCCCGGGGGCTCCCTAAGCCTAGGGCTCCCCCCTCCCAGGGGGAACCCTAAGCCTAGGGCTCCCCAGGGCTGGGGCTCCCTAAGCCTAGGGCTCCCCCCTCCCAGGGGGAACCCTAAGCCTAGGGCTCCCCTCCCGGGGGCTCCCTAAGCCTAGGGCTCCCCCCTCCCAGGGGGAACCCTAAGCCTAGGGCTCCCCAGGGCTGGGGCTCCCTAAGCCTAGGGCTCCCCCCTCCCAGGGGGAACGCTAAGCCTAGGGCTCCCCTCCCGGGGGCTCCCTAAGCCTAGGGCTCCCCCCTCCCAGGGGGAACCCTAAGCCTAGGGCTCCCCAGGGCTGGGGCTCCCTAAGCCTAGGGCTCCCCCCTCCCAGGGGGAACCCTAAGCCTAGGGCTCCCCTCCCGGGGGCTCCCTAAGCCTAGGGCTCCCCCCTCCCAGGGGGAACCCTAAGCCTAGGGCTCCCCAGGGCTGGGGCTCCCTAAGCCTAGGGCTCCCCCCTCCCAGGGGGAACCCTAAGCCTAGGGCTCCCCTCCCGGGGGCTCCCTAAGCCTAGGGCTCCCCCCTCCCAGGGGGGACCCTAAGCCTAGGGCTCCCCAGGGCTGGGGCTCCCTAAGCCTCGGGCTCCCCCCTCCCAGGGGGGACCCTAAGCCTAGGGCTCCCCAGGGCTGGGGCTCCCTAAGCCTCGGGCTCCCCCCTCCCAGGGGGGACCCTAAGCCTAGGGCTCCCCAGGGCTGGGGCTCCCTAAGCCTCGGGCTCCCCCCTCCCAGGGGGGACCCTAAGCCTAGGGCTCCCCAGGGCTGGGGCTCCCTAAGCCTCGGGCTCCCCCCTCCCAGGGGGAACCCGAAGCCTAGGGCTCCCCAGGGCTGGGGCTCCCTAAGCCTCGGGCTCCCCCCTCACAGGGGGAACCCGAAGCCTAGGGCTCCCCAGGGCTGGGGCTCCCTAAGCCTCGGGCTCCCCCCTCCCAGGGGGAACCCGAAGCCTAGGGCTCCCCAGGGCTGGGGCTCCCTAAGCCTCGGGCTCCCCCCTCCCAGGGGGAACCCGAAGCCTAGGGCTCCCCAGGGCTGGGGCTCCCTAAGCCTCGGGCTCCCCCCTCCCAGGGGGAACCCGAAGCCTAGGGCTCCCCAGGGCTGGGGCTCCCTAAGCCTCGGGCTCCCCCCTCCCAGGGGGAACCCGAAGCCTAGGGCTCCCCAGGGCTGGGGCTCCCTAAGCCTCGGGCTCCCCCCTCCCAGGGGGAACCCGAAGCCTAGGGCTCCCCAGGGCTGGGGCTCCCTAAGCCTCGGGCTCCCCCCTCCCAGGGGGAACCCGAAGCCTAGGGCTCCCCAGGGCTGGGGCTCCTAAGCCTCGGGCTCCCCCCTCCCAGGGGGAACCCGAAGCCTAGGGCTCCCCAGGGCTGGGGCTCCCTAAGCCTCGGGCTCCCCCCTCCCAGGGGGAACCCGAAGCCTAGGGCTCCCCAGGGCTGGGGCTCCCTAAGCCTCGGGCTCCCCCCTCCCAGGGGGAACCCGAAGCCTAGGGCTCCCCAGGGCTGGGGCTCCCTAAGCCTCGGGCTCCCCCCTCCCAGGGGGAACCCGAAGCCTAGGGCTCCCCAGGGCTGGGGCTCCCTAAGCCTAGGGCTCCCCCCTCCCAGGGGGAACCCGAAGCCTAGGGCTCCCCAGGGCTGGGGCTCCCTAAGCCTAGGGCTCCCCCCTCCCAGGGGGTACCCGAAGCCTAGGGCTCCCCAGGGCTGGGGCTCCCTAAGCCTAGGGCTCCCCCCTCCCAGGGGGAACCCTAAGCCTAGGGCTCCCCTCCCGGGGGCTCCCTAAGCCTAGGGCTCCCCCCTCCCAGGGGGAACCCTAAGCCTAGGGCTCCCCAGGGCTGGGGCTCCCTAAGCCTAGGGCTCCCCCCTCCCAGGGGGAACCCTAAGCCTAGGGCTCCCCTCCCGGGGGCTCCCTAAGCCTAGGGCTCCCCCCTCCCAGGGGGAACCCTAAGCCTAGGGCTCCCCAGGGCTGGGGCTCCCTAAGCCTAGGGCTCCCCCCTCCCAGGGGGAACCCTAAGCCTAGGGCTCCCCCCTCCCAGGGGGAACCCTAAGCCTAGGGCTCCCCCCTCCCAGGGGGAACCCTAAGCCTAGGGCTCCCCAGGGCTGGGGCTCCCTAAGCCTAGGGCTCCCCCCTCCCAGGGGGAACCCTAAGCCTAGGGCTCCCCAGGGCTGGGGCTCCCTAAGCCTAGGGCTCCCCCCTCCCAGGGGGAACCCTAAGCCTAGGGCTCCCCAGGGCTGGGGCTCCCTAAGCCTAGGGCTCCCCCCTCCCAGGGGGAACCCTAAGCCTAGGGCTCCCCAGGGCTGGGGCTCCCTAAGTCTAGGGCTCCCCCCTCCCAGGGGGAACCCTAAACCTAGGGCTCCCCAGGGCTGGGGCTCCCTCAGCCTAGGGCTCCTCCCTCCCAGGGGGAACCCTAACCCTAGGGCTCCCCAGGGCTGGGGCTCCCTAAGCCTAGGGCTCCCCCCTCCCAGGGGGAACCCTAAGCCTAGGGCTCCCCAGGGCTGGGGCTCCCTAAGCCTAGGGCTCCCCCCTCCCAGGGGGAACCCTAAGCCTAGGGCTCCCCAGGGCTTGGGCTCCCTAAGCCTAGGGCTCCCCCCTCCCAGGGGGAACCCTAAGCCTAGGTCTCCCCTCCCGGGGGCTCCCTAAGCCTAGGGCTCCCCCCTCCCAGGGGGAACCCTAAGCCTAGGGCTCCCCTCCCGGGGGCTCCCTAAGCCTAGGGCTCCCCCCTCCCAGGGGGAACCCTAAGCCTAGGGCTCCCCTCCCGGGGGCTCCCTAAGCCTAGGGCTCCCCCCTCCCAGGGGGAACCCTAAGCCTAGGGCTCCCCAGGGCTGGGGCTCCCTAAGCCTAGGGCTCCCCCCTCCCAGGGGGAACCCTAAGCCTAGGGCTCCCCTCCCGGGGGCTCCCTAAGCCTAGGGCTCCCCCTTCCCAGGGGGAACCCTAAGCCTAGGGCTCCCCAGGGCTGGGGCTCCCTAAGCCTAGGGCTCCCCCCTCCCAGGGGGAACCCTAAGCCTAGGGCTCCCCTCCCGGGGGCTCCCTAAGCCTAGGGCTCCCCCCTCCCAGGAGGAACCCTAAGCCTAGGGCTCCCCAAGGCTGGGGCTCCCTAAGCCTAGGGCTCCCCCCTCCCAGGGTGAACCCTAAGCCTAGGGCTCCCCAGGGCTGGGGCTCCCTAAGCCTAGGGCTCCCCCCTCCCAGGGGGAACCCTAAGCCTAGGGCTCCCCTCCCGGGGGCTCCCTAAGCCTAGGGCTCCCCCCTCCCAGGGGGAACCCTAAGCCTAGGGCTCCCCAGGGCTGGGGCTCCCTAAGCCTAGGGCTCCCCCCTCCCAGGGGGAACCCTAAGCCTAGGGCTCCCCTCCCGGGGGCTCCCTAAGCCTAGGGCTCCCCCCTCCCAGGGGGAACCCTAAGCCTAGGGCTCCCCAGGGCTGGGGCTCCCTAAGCCTAGGGCTCCCCCCTCCCAGGGGGAACGCTAAGCCTAGGGCTCCCCTCCCGGGGGCTCCCTAAGCCTAGGGCTCCCCCCTCCCAGGGGGAACCCTAAGCCTAGGGCTCCCCAGGGCTGGGGCTCCCTAAGCCTAGGGCTCCCCCCTCCCAGGGGGAACCCTAAGCCTAGGGCTCCCCTCCCGGGGGCTCCCTAAGCCTAGGGCTCCCCCCTCCCAGGGGGAACCCTAAGCCTAGGGCTCCCCAGGGCTGGGGCTCCCTAAGCCTAGGGCTCCCCCCTCCCAGGGGGAACCCTAAGCCTAGGGCTCCCCTCCCGGGGGCTCCCTAAGCCTAGGGCTCCCCCCTCCCAGGGGGGACCCTAAGCCTAGGGCTCCCCAGGGCTGGGGCTCCCTAAGCCTCGGGCTCCCCCCTCCCAGGGGGGACCCTAAGCCTAGGGCTCCCCAGGGCTGGGGCTCCCTAAGCCTCGGGCTCCCCCCTCCCAGGGGGGACCCTAAGCCTAGGGCTCCCCAGGGCTGGGGCTCCCTAAGCCTCGGGCTCCCCCCTCCCAGGGGGACCCTAAGCCTAGGGCTCCCCAGGGCTGGGGCTCCCTAAGCCTCGGGCTCCCCCCTCCCAGGGGGAACCCGAAGCCTAGGGCTCCCCAGGGCTGGGGCTCCCTAAGCCTCGGGCTCCCCCCTCACAGGGGGAACCCGAAGCCTAGGGCTCCCCAGGGCTGGGGCTCCCTAAGCCTCGGGCTCCCCCCTCCCAGGGGGAACCCGAAGCCTAGGGCTCCCCAGGGCTGGGGCTCCCTAAGCCTCGGGCTCCCCCCTCCCAGGGGGAACCCGAAGCCTAGGGCTCCCCAGGGCTGGGGCTCCCTAAGCCTCGGGCTCCCCCCTCCCAGGGGGAACCCGAAGCCTAGGGCTCCCCAGGGCTGGGGCTCCCTAAGCCTCGGGCTCCCCCCTCCCAGGGGGAACCCGAAGCCTAGGGCTCCCCAGGGCTGGGGCTCCCTAAGCCTCGGGCTCCCCCCTCCCAGGGGGAACCCGAAGCCTAGGGCTCCCCAGGGCTGGGGCTCCCTAAGCCTCGGGCTCCCCCCTCCCAGGGGGAACCCGAAGCCTAGGGCTCCCCAGGGCTGGGGCTCCTAAGCCTCGGGCTCCCCCCTCCCAGGGGGAACCCGAAGCCTAGGGCTCCCCAGGGCTGGGGCTCCCTAAGCCTCGGGCTCCCCCCTCCCAGGGGGAACCCGAAGCCTAGGGCTCCCCAGGGCTGGGGCTCCCTAAGCCTCGGGCTCCCCCCTCCCAGGGGGAACCCGAAGCCTAGGGCTCCCCAGGGCTGGGGCTCCCTAAGCCTCGGGCTCCCCCCTCCCAGGGGGAACCCGAAGCCTAGGGCTCCCCAGGGCTGGGGCTCCCTAAGCCTAGGGCTCCCCCCTCCCAGGGGGAACCCGAAGCCTAGGGCTCCCCAGGGCTGGGGCTCCCTAAGCCTAGGGCTCCCCCCTCCCAGGGGGAACCCTAAGCCTAGGGCTCCCCCCTCCCAGGGGGAACCCTAAGCCTAGGGCTCCCCCCTCCCAGGGGGAACCCTAAGCCTAGGGCTCCCCAGGGCTGGGGCTCCCTAAGCCTAGGGCTCCCCCCTCCCAGGGGGAACCCTAAGCCTAGGGCTCCCCAGGGCTGGGGCTCCCTAAGCCTAGGGCTCCCCCCTCCCAGGGGGAACCCTAAGCCTAGGGCTCCCCAGGGCTGGGGCTCCCAAAGCCTAGGGCTCCCCCCTCCCAGGGGGAACCCTAAGCCTAGGGCTCCCCTCCCGGGGGCTCCCTAAGCCTAGGGCTCCCCCCTCCCAGGGGGAACCCTAAGCCTAGGGCTCCCCTCCCGGGGGCTCCCTAAGCCTAGGGCTCCCCCCTCCCAGGGGGAACACTAAGCCTAGGGCTCCCCAGGGCTGGGGCTCCCTAAGCCTAGGGCTCCCCCCTCCCAGGGGGAACCCTAAGCCTAGGGCTCCCCTCCCGGGGGCTCCCTAAGCCTAGGGCTCCCCCCTCCCAGGGGGAACCCTAAGTCTAGGGCTCCCCAGGGCTGGGGCTCCCTAAGGCTAGGGCTCCCCCCTCCCAGGGGGAACCCTAAGCCTAGGGCTCCCCTCCCGGGGGCTCCCTAAGCCTAGGGCTCCCCCCTCCCAGGGGGAACCCTAAGCCTAGGGCTCCCCAGGGCTGGGGCTCCCTAAGCCTAGGGCTCCCCCCTCCTAGGGGGAACCCTAAGCCTAGGGCTCCCCTCCCGGGGGCTCCCTAAGCCTAGGGCTCCCCCCTCCCAGGCGGAACCCTAAGCCTAGGGCTCCCCAGGGCTGGGGCTCCCTAAGCCTAGGGCTCCCCCCTCCCAGGGGGAACCCTAAGCCTAGGGCTCCCCTCCCGGCGGCTCCCTAAGCCTAGGGCTCCCCCCTCCCAGGGGGAACCCTAAGCCTAGGGCTCCCCAAGGCTGGGGCTCCCTAAGCCTAGGGCTCCCCCCTCCCAGGGGGAACCCTAAGCCTAGGGATCCCCTCCCGGGGGCTCCCTAAGCCTAGGGCTCCCCCCTCCCAGGGGGAACCCTAAGCCTAGGGCTCCCCAGGGCTGGGGCTCCCTAAGCCTAGGGCTCCCCCCTCCCAGGGGGAACCCTAAGCCTAGGGCTCCCCTCCCGGGGGCTCCCTAAGCCTAGGGCTCCCCCTCCCAGGGGGAACCCTAAGCCTAGGGCTCCCCAGGGCTGGGGCTCCCTAAGCCTAGGGCTCCCCCCTCCCAGGGGGAACCCTAAGCCTAGGGCTCCCCTCCCGGGGGCTCCCTAAGCCTAGGGCTCCCCCCTCCCAGGGGGAACCCTAAGCCTAGGGCTCCCCAGGGCTGGGGCTCCCTAAGCCTAGGGCTCCCCCCTCCCAGGGGGAACCCTAAGCCTAGGGCTCCCCCCTCCCAGGGGGAACCCTAAGCCTAGGGCTCCCCCCTCCCAGGGGGAACCCTAAGCCTAGGGCTCCCCAGGGCTGGGGCTCCCTAAGCCTAGGGCTCCCCCCTCCCAGGGGGAACCCTAAGCCTAGGGCTCCCCAGGGCTGGGGCTCCCTAAGCCTAGGGCTCCCCCCTCCCAGGGGAACCCTAAGCCTAGGGCTCCCCAGGGCTGGGGCTCCCTAAGCCTAGGGCTCCCCCCTCCCAGGGGGAACCCTAAGCCTAGGGCTCCCAGGGCTGGGGCTCCCTAAGTCTAGGGCTCCCCCCTCCCAGGGGGAACCCTAAACCTAGGGCTCCCCAGGGCTGGGGCTCCCTCAGCCTAGGGCTCCCCCCTCCCAGGGGGAACCCTAACCCTAGGGCTCCCCAGGGCTGGGGCTCCCTAAGCCTAGGGCTCCCCCCTCCCAGGGGGAACCCTAAGCCTAGGGCTCCCCAGGGCTGGGGCTCCCTAAGCCTAGGGCTCCCCCCTCCCAGGGGGAACCCTAAGCCTAGGGCTCCCCAGGGCTTGGGCTCCCTAAGCCTAGGGCTCCCCCCTCCCAGGGGGAACCCTAAGCCTAGGTCTCCCCTCCCGGGGGCTCCCTAAGCCTAGGGCTCCCCCCTCCCAGGGGGAACCCTAAGCCTAGGGCTCCCCTCCCGGGGGCTCCCTAAGCCTAGGGCTCCCCCCTCCCAGGGGGAACCCTAAGCCTAGGGCTCCCCAGGGCTGGGGCTCCCTAAGCCTAGGGCTCCCCCCTCCCAGGGGGAACCCTAAGCCTAGGGCTCCCCTCCCGGGGGCTCCCTAAGCCTAGGGCTCCCCCCTCCCAGGGGAACCCTAAGCCTAGGGCTCCCCAGGGCTGGGGCTCCCTAAGCCTAGGGCTCCCCCCTCCCAGGGGGAACCCTAAGCCTAGGGCTCCCCTCCCGGGGGCTCCCTAAGCCTAGGGCTCCCCCTTCCCAGGGGGAACCCTAAGCCTAGGGCTCCCCAGGGCTGGGGCTCCCTAAGCCTAGGGCTCCCCCCTCCCAGGGGGAACCCTAAGCCTAGGGCTCCCCTCCGGGGGCTCCCTAAGCCTAGGGCTCCCCCCTCCCAGGAGGAACCCTAAGCCTAGGGCTCCCCAAGGCTGGGGCTCCCTAAGCCTAGGGCTCCCCCCTCCCAGGGTGAACCCTAAGCCTAGGGCTCCCCAGGGCTGGGGCTCCCTAAGCCTAGGGCTCCCCCCTCCCAGGGGGAACCCTAAGCCTAGGGCTCCCCTCCCGGGGGCTCCCTAAGCCTAGGGCTCCCCCCTCCCAGGGGGAACCCTAAGCCTAGGGCTCCCCAGGGCTGGGGCTCCCTAAGCCTAGGGCTCCCCCCTCCCAGGGGGAACCCTAAGCCTAGGGCTCCCCTCCCGGGGGCTCCCTAAGCCTAGGGCTCCCCCCTCCCAGGGGGAACCCTAAGCCTAGGGCTCCCCAGGGCTGGGGCTCCCTAAGCCTAGGGCTCCCCCCTCCCAGGGGAACGCTAAGCCTAGGGCTCCCCTCCCGGGGGCTCCCTAAGCCTAGGGCTCCCCCCTCCCAGGGGGAACCCTAAGCCTAGGGCTCCCCTCCCGGGGGCTCCCTAAGCCTAGGGCTCCCCCCTCCCAGGGGGAACCCTAAGCCTAGGGCTCCCCTCCCGGGGGCTCCCTAAGCCTAGGGCTCCCCCCTCCCAGGGGGAACCCTAAGCCTAGGGCTCCCCAGGGCTGGGGCTCCCTAAGCCTAGGGCTCCCCCTCCCAGGGGGAACCCTAAGCCTAGGGCTCCCCTCCCGGGGGCTCCCTAAGCCTAGGGCTCCCCCCTCCCAGGGGGGACCCTAAGCCTAGGGCTCCCCAGGGCTGGGGCTCCCTAAGCCTCGGGCTCCCCCCTCCCAGGGGGGACCCTAAGCCTAGGGCTCCCCAGGGCTGGGGCTCCCTAAGCCTCGGGCTCCCCCCTCCCAGGGGGGACCCTAAGCCTAGGGCTCCCCAGGGCTGGGGCTCCCTAAGCCTCGGGCTCCCCCCTCCCAGGGGGGACCCTAAGCCTAGGGCTCCCCAGGGCTGGGGCTCCCTAAGCCTCGGTCTCCCCCCTCCCAGGGGGAACCCGAAGCCTAGGGCTCCCCAGGGCTGGGGCTCCCTAAGCCTCGGGCTCCCCCCTCCCAGGGGGAACCCGAAGCCTAGGGCTCCCCAGGGCTGGGGCTCCCTAAGCCTCGGGCTCCCCCCTCCCAGGGGGAACCCGAAGCCTAGGGCTCCCCAGGGCTGGGGCTCCCTAAGCCTCGGGCTCCCCCCTCCCAGGGGGAACCCGAAGCCTAGGGCTCCCCAGGGCTGGGGCTCCCTAAGCCTCGGGCTCCCCCCTCCCAGGGGGAACCCGAAGCGTAGGGCTCCCCAGGGCTGGGGCTCCCTAAGCCTCGGGCTCCCCCCTCCCAGGGGGAACCCGAAGCCTAGGGCTCCCCAGGGCTGGGGCTCCCTAAGCCTCGGGCTCCCCCCTCCCAGGGGGAACCCGAAGCCTAGGGCTCCCCAGGGCTGGGGCTCCTAAGCCTCGGGCTCCCCCCTCCCAGGGGGAACCCGAAGCCTAGGGCTCCCCAGGGCTGGGGCTCCCTAAGCCTCGGGCTCCCCCCTCCCAGGGGGAACCCGAAGCCTAGGGCTCCCCAGGGCTGGGGCTCCCTAAGCCTCGGGCTCCCCCCTCCCAGGGGGAACCCGAAGCCTAGGGCTCCCCAGGGCTGGGGCTCCCTAAGCCTCGGGCTCCCCCCTCCCAGGGGGAACCCGAAGCCTAGGGCTCCCCAGGGCTGGGGCTCCCTAAGCCTCGGGCTCCCCCCTCCCAGGGGGAACCCGAAGCCTAGGGCTCCCCAGGGCTGGGGCTCCCTAAGCCTAGGGCTCCCCCCTCCCAGGGGGAACCCGAAGCCTAGGGCTCCCCAGGGCTGGGGCTCCCTAAGCCTAGGGCTCCCCCCTCCCAGGGGGTACCCGAAGCCTAGGGCTCCCCAGGGCTGGGGCTCCCTAAGCCTAGGGCTCCCCCCTCCCAGGGGGAACCCGAAGCCTAGGGCTCCCCAGGGCTGGGGCTCCCTAAGCCTAGGGCTCCCCCCTCCCAGGGGGAACCCGAAGCCTAGGGCTCCCCAGGGCTGGGGCTCCCTAAGCCTAGGGCTCCCCCCTCCCAGGGGGAACCCGAAGCCTAGGGCTCCCCAGGGCTGGGGCTCCCTAAGCCTAGGGCTCCCCCCTCCCAGGGGGAACCCGAAGCCTAGGGCTCCCCAGGGCTGGGGCTCCCTAAGCCTAGGGCTCCCCCCTCCCAGGGGGAACCCGAAGCCTAGGGCTCCCCAGGGCTGGGGCTCCCTAAGCCTAGGGCTCCCCCCTCCCAGGGGGAACCCGAAGCCTAGGGCTCCCCAGGGCTGGGGCTCCCTAAGCCTAGGGCTCCCCCCTCCCAGGGGGAACCCGAAGCCTAGGGCTCCCCAGGGCTGGGGCTCCCTAAGCCTAGGGCTCACCCCTCCCAGGGGGAACCCGAAGCCTAGGGCTCCCCAGGGCTGGGGCTCCCTAAGCCTAGGGCTCCCCCCTCCCAGGGGGAACCCAAAGCCTAGGGCTCCCCAGGGCTGGGGCTCCCTAAGCCTAGGGCTCCCCCCTCCCAGGGGGAACCCGAAGCCTAGGGCTCCCCAGGGCTGGGGCTCCCTAAGCCTAGGGCTCCCCCCTCCCAGGGGGAACCCGAAGCCTAGGGCTCCCCAGGGCTGGGGCTCCCTAAGCCTAGGGCTCCCCCCTCCCAGGGGGAACCCGAAGCCTAGGGCTCCCCAGGGCTGGGGCTCCCTAAGCCTAGGGCTCCCCCTCCCAGGGGGAACCCGAAGCCTAGGGCTCCCCAGGGCGGGGGCTCCCTAAGCCTAGGGCTCCCCCCTCCCAGGGGGAACCCGAAGCCTAGGGCTCCCCAGGGCTGGGGCTCCCTAAGCCTAGGGCTCCCCCCTCCCAGGGGGAACCCGAAGCCTAGGGCTCCCCAGGGCTGGGGCTCCCTAAGCCTAGGGCTCCCCCCTCCCAGGGGGAACCCTAAGCCTAGGGCTCCCCCTCCCAGGGGGAACCCTAAGCCTAGGACTCCCCCCTCCCAGGGGGAACCCTAAGCCTAGGGCTCCCCAGGGCTGGGGCTCCCTAAGCCTAGGGCTCCCCCCTCCCAGGGGGAACCCTAAGCCTAGGGCTCCCCAGGGCTGGGGCTCCCTAAGCCTAGGCCTCCCCCCTCCCAGGGGGACCCTAAGCCTAGGGCTCCCCAGGGCTGGGGCTCCCTAAGCCTAGGGCTCCCCCCTCCCAGGGGGAACCCTAAGCCTAGGGCTCCCCAGGGCTGGGGCTCCCTAAGCCTAGGGCTCCCCCCTCCCAGGGGGAACCCTAAGCCTAGGGCTCCCCAGGGCTGGGGCCCCCTAAGCCTAGGGCTCCCCCCTCCCAGGGGGAACCCTAAGCCTAGGGCTCCCCAGGGCTGGGGCTCCCTAAGCCTAGGGCTCCCCCCTCCCAGGGGGAACCCTAAGCCTAGGGCTCCCCAGGGCTGGGGCTCCCTAAGCCTAGGGCTCCCCCCTCCCAGGGGGAACCCTAAGCCTAGGGCTCCCCTCCCGGGGGCTCCCTAAGCCTAGGGCTCCCCCCTCCCAGGGGGAACCCGAAGCCTAGGGCTCCCCAGGGCTGGGGCTCCCTAAGCCTAGGGCTCCCCCCTCCCAGTGGGAACCCTAAGCCTAGGGCTCCCCTCCCGGGGGCTCCCTAAGCCTAGGGCTCCCCCCTCCCAGGGGGAACCCTAAGCCTAGGGCTCCCCAGGGCTGGGGCTCCCTAAGCCTAGGGCTCCCCCCTCCCAGGGGGAACCCTAAGCCTAGGGCTCCCCTCCCGGGGGCTCCCTAAGCCTAGGGCTCCCCCCTCCCAGGGGGAACCCTAAGCCTAGGGCTCCCCAGGGCTGTGGCTCCCTAAGCCTAGGGCTCCCCCCTCCCAGGGGGAACCCTAAGCCTAGGGCTCCCCTCCCGGGGGCTCCCTAAGCCTAGGGCTCCCCCCTCCCAGGGGGAACCCTAAGCCTAGGGCTCCCCAGGGCTGGGGCTCCCTAAGCCTAGGGCTCCCCCCTCCCAGGGGGAACCCTAAGCCTAGTGCTTCCCTCCCGGGGGCTCCCTAAGCCTAGGGCTCACCCCTCCCAGGGGGAACCCTAAGCCTAGGGCTCCCCAGGGCTGGGGCTCCCTAAGCCTAGGGCTCCCCCCTCCCAGGGGGAACCCTAAGCCTAGGGCTCCCCTCCCGGGGGCTCCCTAAGTCTAGGGCTCCCCCCTCCCAGGGGGAACCCTAAGCCTAGGGCTCCCCAGGGCTGGGGCACCCTAAGCCTAGGGCTCCCCCCTCCCAGGGGGAACCCTAAGCCTAGGGCTCCCCTCCCGGGGGCTCCCTAAGCCTAGGGCTCCCCCCTCCCAGGGGGAACCCTAAGCCTAGGGCTCCCCAGGGCTGGGGCTCCCTAAGCCTAGGGCTCCCCCCTCCCAGCGGGAACCCTAAGCCTAGGGCTCCCCTCCCGGGGGCTCCCTAAGCCTAGGGCTCCCCCCTCCCAGGGGGAACCCTAAGCCTAGGGCTCCCCAGGGCTGGGGCTCCCTAAGCCTAGGGCTCCCCCCTCCCAGGGGGAACCCTAAGCCTAGGGCTCCCCTCCCGGGGGCTCCCTAAGCCTAGGGCTCCCCCCTCCCAGGGGGAACCCTAAGCCTAGGGCTCCCCAGGGCTGGGGCTCCCTAAGCCTAGGGCTCCCCCCTCCCAGGGGGAACCCTAAGCCTAGGGCTCCCCTCCCGGGGGCTCCCTAAGCCTAGGGCTCCCCCCTCCCAGGGGGAACCCTAAGCCTAGGGCTCCCCGGGGCTGGGGCTCCCTAAGCCTAGGGCTCCCCCCTCCCAGGGGGAACCCTAAGCCTAGGGCTCCCCTCCCGGGGGCTCCCTAAGCCTAGGGCTCCCCCCTCCCAGGGGGAACCCTAAGCCTAGGGCTCCCCGGGGCTGGGGCTCCCTAAGCCTAGGTCTGCCCCCTCCCAGGGGGAACCCTAAGCCTAGGGCTCCCCTCCCGGGGGCTCCCTAAGCCTAGGGCTCCCCCCTCCCAGGGGGAACCCTAAGCCTAGGGCTCCCCGGGGCTGGGGCTCCCTAAGCCTAGGGCTCCCCCCTCCCAGGGGGAACCCTAAGCCTAGGGCTCCCCGGGGCGGGGGCTCCCTAAGCCTAGGGCTCCCCCCTCCCAGGGGGAACCCTAAGCCTAGGGCTCCCCGGGGCTGGGGCTCCCTAAGCCTCGGGCTCCCCCTCCCAGGGGGACCCTAAGCCTAGGGCTCCCCGGGGCTGGGGCTCCCTAAGCCTCGGGCTCCCCCCTCCCAGGGGGGACCCTAAGCCTAGGGCTCCCCGGGGCTGGGGCTCCCTAAGCTTCGGGCTCCCCCCTCCCAGGGGGGACCCTAAGCCTAGGGCTCCCCGGGGCTGGGGCTCCCTAAGCCTCGGGCTCCCCCCTCCCAGGGGGGACCCTAAGCCTAGGGCTCCCCGGGGCTGGGGCTCCCTAAGCCTCGGGCTCCCCCCTCCCAGGGGGGACCCTAAGCCTAGGGCTCCCCGGGGCTGGGGCTCCCTAAGCCTCGGGCTCCCCCCTCCCAGGGGGGACCCTAAGCCTAGGGCTCCCCGGGGCTGGGGCTCCCTAAGCCTCGGGCTCCCCCCTCCCAGGGGGGACCCTAAGCCTAGGGCTCCCCGGGGCTGGGGCTCCCTAAGCTTCGGGCTCCCCCCTCCCAGGGGGGACCCTAAGCCTAGGGCTCCCCGGGGCTGGGGCTCCCTAAGCCTCGGGCTCCCCCCTCCCAGGGGGGACCCTAAGCCTCGGGCTCCCCGGGGCTGGGGCTCCCTAAGCCTCGGGCTCCCCCCTCCCAGGGGGGACCCTAAGCCTAGGGCTGCCCGGGGCTGGGGCTCCCTAAGCCTCGGGCTCCCCCCTCCCAGGGGGGACCCTAAGCCTAGGGCTCCAAGGGGCTGGGGCTCCCTAAGCCTCGGGCTCCCCCCTCCCAGGGGGGACCCTAAGCCTAGGGCTCCCCGGGGCTGGGGCTCCCTAAGCCTCGGGCTCCCCCCTCCCAGGGGGGACCCTAAGCCTAGGGCTCCCCGGGGCTGGGGCTCCCTAAGCCTCGGGCTCCCCCCTCCCAGGGGGGACCCTAAGCCTAGGGCTCCCCGGGGCTGGGGCTCCCTAAGCCTAGGGCTCCCCCCTACCAGGGGGAACCCGAAGCCTAGGGCTCCCCGGGGCTGGGGCTCCCTAAGCCTAGGGCTCCCCCCTCCCAGGGGGAACCCGAAGCCTAGGGCTCCCCGGGGCTGGGGCTCCCTAAGCCTAGGGCTCCCCCCTCCCAGGGGGAACCCGAAGCCTAGGGCTCCCCAGGGCTGGGGCTCCCTAAGCCTAGGGCTCCCCCCTCCCAGGGGGAACCCTAAGCCTAGGGCTCCCCTCCCGGGGGCTCCCTAAGCCTAGGGCTCCCCCCTCCCAGGGGGAACCCGAAGCCTAGGGCTCCCCAGGGCTGGGGCTCCCTAAGCCTAGGGCTCCCCCCTCCCAGGGGGAACCCGAAGCCTAGGGCTCCCCAGGGCTGGGGCTCCCTAAGCCTAGGGCTCCCCCCTCCCAGGGGGAACCCGAAGCCTAGGGCTCCCCAGGGCTGGGGCTCCCTAAGCCTAGGGCTCCCCCCTCCCAGGGGGAACCCGAAGCCTAGGGCTCCCCAGGGCTGGGGCTCCCTAAGCCTAGGGCTCCCCCCTCCCAGGGGGAACCCGAAGCCTAGGGCTCCCCAGGGCTGGGGCTCCCTAAGCCTAGGCCTCCCCCCTCCCAGGGGGAACCCGAAGCCTAGGGCTCCCCAGGGCTGGGGCTCCCTAAGCCTAGGGCTCCCCCCTCCCAGGGGGAACCCGAAGCCTAGGGCTCCCCAGGGCTGGGGCTCCCTAAGCCTAGGGCTCCCCCCTCCCAGGGGGAACCCGAAGCCTAGGGCTCCCCAGGGCTGGGGCTCCCTAAGCCTAGGGCTCCCCCCTCCCAGGGGGAACCCGAAGCCTAGGGCTCCCCAGGGCTGGGGCTCCCTAAGCCTAGGGCTCCCCCCTCCCAGGGGAAACCCGAAGCCTAGGGCTCCCCAGGGCTGGGGCTCCCTAAGCCTAGGGCTTCCCCCTCCCAGGGGGAACCCGAAGCCTAGGGCTCCCCAGGGCTGGGGCTCCCTAAGCCTAGGGCTCCCCCCTCCCAGGGGGAACCCGAAGCCTAGGGCTCCCCAGGGCTGGGGCTCCCTAAGCCTAGGGCTCCCCCCTCCCAGGGGGAACCCGAAGCCTAGGGCTCCCCAGGGCTGGGGCTCCCTAAGCCTAGGGCTCCCCCCTCCCAGGGGGAACCCGAAGCCTATGGCTCCCCAGGGCTGGGGCTCCCTAAGCCTAGGGCTCCCCCCTCCCAGGGGGAACCCGAAGCCTAGGGCTCCCCAGGGCTGGGGCTCCCTAAGCCTAGGGCTCCCCCCTCCCAGGGGTAACCCGAAGCCTAGGGCTCCCCAGGGCTGGGGCTCCCTAAGCCTAGGGCTCCCCCCTCCCAGGGGGAACCCTAAGCCTAGGGCTCCCCCCTCCCAGGGGGAACCCTAAGCCTAGGGCTCCCCCCTCCCAGGGGGAACCCTAAGCCTAGGGCTCCCCAGGGCTGGGGCTCCCTAAGCCTAGGGCTCCCCCCTCCCAGGGGGAACCCTAAGCCTAGGGCTCCCCAGGGCTGGGGCTCCCTAAGCCTAGGGCTCCCCCCTCCCAGGGGGAACCCTAAGCCTAGGGCTCCCCAGGGCTGGGGCTCCCTAAGCCTAGGGCTCCCCCCTCCCAGGGGGAACCCTAAGCCTAGGGCTCCCCAGGGCTGGGGCTCCCTAAGCCTAGGGCTCCCCCCTCCCAGGGGGAACCCTAAGCCTAGGGCTCCCCAGGGCTGGGGCCCCCTAAGCCTAGGGCTCCCCCCTCCCAGGGGGAACCCTAAGCCTAGTGCTCCCCAGGGCTGATGCTCCCTAAGCCTAGGGCTCCCCCCTCCCAGGGGGAACCCTAAGCCTAGGGCTCCCCTCCCGGGGGCTCCCTAAGCCTAGGGCTCCCCCCTCCCAGGGGGAACCCTAAGCCTAGGGCTGCTCAGGGCTGGGGCTCCCTAAGCCTAGGGCTCCCCCCTCCCAGGGGGAACCCTAAGCCTAGGGCTCCCCTCCCGGGGGCTCCCTAAGCCTAGGGCTCCCCCCTCCCAGGGGGAACCCTAAGCCTAGGGCTCCCCAGGGCTGGGGCTCCCTAAGCCTAGGGCTCCCCCCTCCCAGGGGGAACCCTAAGCCTAGGGCTCCCCAGGGCTGGGGCTCCCTAAGCCTAGGGCTCCCCCCTCCCAGGGGGAACCCTAAGCCTAGGGCTCCCCAGGGCTGGGGCTCCCTAAGCCTAGGGCTCCCCCCTCCCAGGGGGAACCCTAAGCCTAGGGCTCCCCTCCCGGGGGCTCCCTAAGCCTAGGGCTCCCCCCTCCCAGGGGGAACCCTAAGCCTAGGGCTCCCCAGGGCTGGGGCTCCCTAAGCCTAGGGCTCCCCCCTCCCAGGGGGAACCCTAAGCCTAGTGCTCCCCTCCCGGGGGCTCCCTAAGCCTAGGGCTCCCCCCTCCCAGGGGGAACCCTAAGCCTAGGGCTCCCCAGGGCTGGGGCTCCCTAAGCCTAGGGCTCCCCACTCCCAGGGGGAACCCTAAGCCTAGGGCTCCCCTCCCGGGGGCTCCCTAAGCCTAGGGCTCCCCCCTCCCAGGGGGAACCCTAAGCCTAGGGCTCCCCAGGGCTGGGGCTCCCTAAGCCTAGGGCTCCCCCCTCCCAGGGGGAACCCTAAGCCTAGGGCTCCCCTCCCGGGGGCTCCCTAAGCCTAGGGCTCCCCCCTCCCAGGGATAACCCTAAGCCTAGGGCTCCCCAGGGCTGGGGCTCCCTAAGCCTAGGGCTCCCCCCTCCCAGGGGGAACCCTAAGCCTAGGGCTCCCCTCCCAGGGGCTCCTTAAGCCTAGGGCTCCCCCCTCCCAGGGGGAACCCTAAGCCTAGGGCTCCCCAGGGCTGGGGCTCCCTAAGCCTAGGGCTCCCCCCTCCCAGGGGGAACCCTAAGCCTAGGGCTCCCCTCCCGGGGGCTCCCTAAGCCTAGGGCTCCCCCCTCCCAGGGGGAACCCTAAGCCTAGGGCTCCCCAGGGCTGGGGCTCCCTAAGCCTAGGGCTCCCCCCTCCCAGGGGGAACCCTAAGCCTAGGGCTCCCCTCCCGGGGGCTCCCTAAGCCTAGGGCTCCCCCCTCCCAGGGGGAACCCTAAGCCTAGGGCTCCCCGGGGCTGGGGCTCCCTAAGCCTAGGGCTCCCCCCTCCCAGGGGGAACCCTAAGCCTAGGGCTCCCCTCCCGGGGGCTCCCTAAGCCTAGGGCTCCCCCCTCCCAGGGGGAACCCTAAGCCTAGGGCTCCCCGGGGCTGGGGCTCCCTAAGCCTAGGTCTGCCCCCTCCCAGGGGGAACCCTAAGCCTAGGGCTCCCCTCCCGGGGGCTCCCTAAGCCTAGGGCTCCCCCCTCCCAGGGGGAATCCTAAGCCTAGGGCTCCCCGGGGCTGGGGCTCCCTAAGCCTAGGGCTCCCCCCTCCCAGGGGGAACCCTAAGCCTAGGGCTCCCCTCCCGGGGGCTCCCTAAGCCTAGGGCTCCCCCCTCCCAGGGGGAACCCTAAGCCTAGGGCTCCCCGGGGCTGGGGCTCCCTAAGCCTCGGGCTCCCCCCTCCCAGGGGGGACCCTAAGCCTCGGGCTCCCCGGGGCTGGGGCTCCCTAAGCCTCGGGCTCCCCCCTCCCAGGGGGGACCCTAAGCCTCGGGCTCCCCGGGGCTGGGGCTCCCTAAGCCTCGGGCTCCCCCCTCCCAGGGGGGACCCTAAGCCTCGGGCTCCCCGGGGCTGGGGCTCCCTAAGCCTCGGGCTCCCCCCTCCCAGGGGGGACCCTAAGCCTCGGGCTCCCCGGGGCTGGGGCTCCCTAAGCCTCGGGCTCCCCCCTCCCAGGGGGGACCCTAAGCCTCGGGCTCCCCGGGGCTGGGGCTCCCTAAGCCTCGGGCTCCCCCCTCCCAGGGGGGACCCTAAGCCTCGGGCTCCCCGGGGCTGGGGCTCCCTAAGCCTCGGGCTCCCCCCTCCCAGGGGGGACCCTAAGCCTCGGGCTCCCCGGGGCTGGGGCTCCCTAAGCCTCGGGCTCCCCCCTCCCAGGGGGGACCCTAAGCCTCGGGCTCCCCGGGGCTGGGGCTCCCTAAGCCTCGGGCTCCCCCCTCCCAGGGGGGACCCTAAGCCTCGGGCTCCCCGGGGCTGGGGCTCCCTAAGCCTCGGGCTCCCCCCTCCCAGGGGGGACCCTAAGCCTCGGGCTCCCCGGGGCTGGGGCTCCCTAAGCCTCGGGCTCCCCCCTCCCAGGGGGGACCCTAAGCCTCGGGCTCCCCGGGGCTGGGGCTCCCTAAGCCTCGGGCTCCCCCCTCCCAGGGGGGACCCTAAGCCTCGGGCTCCCCGGGGCTGGGGCTCCCTAAGCCTCGGGCTCCCCCCTCCCAGGGGGGACCCTAAGCCTCGGGCTCCCCGGGGCTGGGGCTCCCTAAGCCTCGGGCTCCCCCCTCCCAGGGGGGACCCTAAGCCTCGGGCTCCCCGGGGCTGGGGCTCCCTAAGCCTCGGGCTCCCCCCTCCCAGGGGGGACCCTAAGCCTCGGGCTCCCCGGGGCTGGGGCTCCCTAAGCCTCGGGCTCCCCCCTCCCAGGGGGGACCCTAAGCCTCGGGCTCCCCGGGGCTGGGGCTCCCTAAGCCTCGGGCTCCCCCCTCCCAGGGGGGACCCTAAGCCTCGGGCTCCCCGGGGCTGGGGCTCCCTAAGCCTCGGGCTCCCCCCTCCCAGGGGGGACCCTAAGCCTCGGGCTCCCCGGGGCTGGGGCTCCCTAAGCCTCGGGCTCCCCCCTCCCAGGGGGGACCCTAAGCCTCGGGCTCCCCGGGGCGGGGGCTCCCTAAGCCTCGGGCTCCCCCCTCCCAGGGGGGACCCTAAGCCTCGGGCTCCCCGGGGCGGGGGCTCCCTAAGCCTCGGGCTCCCCCCTCCCAGGGGGGACCCTAAGCCTCGGGCTCCCCGGGGCGGGGGCTCCCTAAGCCTCGGGCTCCCCCCTCCCAGGGGGGACCCTAAGCCTCGGGCTCCCCGGGGCGGGGGCTCCCTAAGCCTCGGGCTCCCCCCTCCCAGGGGGGACCCTAAGCCTCGGGCTCCCCGGGGCGGGGGCTCCCTAAGCCTCGGGCTCCCCCCTCCCAGGGGGGACCCTAAGCCTCGGGCTCCCCGGGGCGGGGGCTCCCTAAGCCTCGGGCTCCCCCCTCCCAGGGGGGACCCTAAGCCTCGGGCTCCCCGGGGCGGGGGCTCCCTAAGCCTCGGGCTCCCCCCTCCCAGGGGGGACCCTAAGCCTCGGGCTCCCCGGGGCGGGGGCTCCCTAAGCCTCGGGCTCCCCCCTCCCAGGGGGGACCCTAAGCCTCGGGCTCCCCGGGGCGGGGGCTCCCTAAGCCTCGGGCTCCCCCCTCCCAGGGGGGACCCTAAGCCTCGGGCTCCCCGGGGCGGGGGCTCCCTAAGCCTCGGTCTCCCCCCTCCCAGGGGGGACCCTAAGCCTCGGGCTCCCCGGGGCGGGGGCTCCCTAAGCCTCGGGCTCCCCCCTCCCAGGGGGGACCCTAAGCCTCGGGCTCCCCGGGGCGGGGGCTCCCTAAGCCTCGGGCTCCCCCCTCCCAGGGGGGACCCTAAGCCTCGGGCTCCCCGGGGCGGGGGCTCCCTAAGCCTCGGGCTCCCCCCTCCCAGGGGGGACCCTAAGCCTCGGGCTCCCCGGGGCGGGGGCTCCCTAAGCCTCGGGCTCCCCCCTCCCAGGGGGGACCCTAAGCCTCGGGCTCCCCGGGGCGGGGGCTCCCTAAGCCTCGGGCTCCCCCCTCCCAGGGGGGACCCTAAGCCTCGGGCTCCCCGGGGCGGGGGCTCCCTAAGCCTCGGGCTCCCCCCTCCCAGGGGGGACCCTAAGCCTCGGGCTCCCCGGGGCGGGGGCTCCCTAAGCCTCGGGCTCCCCCCTCCCAGGGGGGACCCTAAGCCTCGGGCTCCCCGGGGCGGGGGCTCCCTAAGCCTCGGGCTCCCCCCTCCCAGGGGGGACCCTAAGCCTCGGGCTCCCCGGGGCGGGGGCTCCCTAAGCCTCGGGCTCCCCCCTCCCAGGGGGGACCCTAAGCCTCGGGCTCCCCGGGGCGGGGGCTCCCTAAGCCTCGGGCTCCCCCCTCCCAGGGGGGACCCTAAGCCTCGGGCTCCCCGGGGCGGGGGCTCCCTAAGCCTCGGGCTCCCCCCTCCCAGGGGGGACCCTAAGCCTCGGGCTCCCCGGGGCGGGGGCTCCCTAAGCCTCGGGCTCCCCCCTCCCAGGGGGGACCCTAAGCCTCGGGCTCCCCGGGGCGGGGGCTCCCTAAGCCTCGGGCTCCCCCCTCCCAGGGGGGACCCTAAGCCTCGGGCTCCCCGGGGCGGGGGCTCCCTAAGCCTCGGGCTCCCCCCTCCCAGGGGGGACCCTAAGCCTCGGGCTCCCCGGGGCGGGGGCTCCCTAAGCCTCGGGCTCCCCCCTCCCAGGGGGACCCCTAAGCCTAGGGCTCCCCGGGGCGGGGGCTCCCTAAGCCTCGGGCTCCCCCCTCCCAGGGGGACCCCTAAGCCTAGGTCTCCCCGGGGCGGGGCCTCCCTAAGCCTCGGGCTCCCCCCTCCCAGGGGGACCCCTAAGCCTAGGGCTCCCCGGGGCGGGGGCTCCCTAAGCCTCGGGCTCCCCCCTCCCAGGGGGGACCCTAAGCCTAGGGCTCCCCGGGGCGGGGCCTCCCTAAGCCTCGGGCTCCCCCCTCCCGGGGGGAACCCTAAGCCTCGGGCTCCCCCCTCCCGGGGGGAACCCTAAGCCTCGGGCTCCCCCCTCCCGGGGGGAACCCTAAGCCTCGGGCTCCCCCCTCCCGGGGGGGCCCCTAAGCCTAGGGCTCCCCGGGGCGGGGCCTCCCTAAGCCTCGGGCTCCCCCCTCCCGGGGGGAACCCTAAGCCTCGGGCTCCCCCCTCCCGGGGGGAACCCTAAGCCTCGGGCTCCCCCCTCCCGGGGGGAACCCTAAGCCTCGGGCTCCCCCCTCCCGGGGGGAACCCTAAGCCTCGGGCTCCCCCCTCCCGGGGGGAACCCTAAGCCTCGGGCTCCCCCCTCCCGGGGGGAACCCTAAGCCTCGGTCTCCCCCCTCCCGGGGGGAACCCTAAGCCTCGAGCTCCCCCCTCCCGGGGGGAACCCTAAGCCTCGGGCTCCCCCCTCCCAGGGGGGACCCTAAGCCTAGGGCTCCCCAGGGCTGGGGCTCCCTAAGCCTAGGGCTCCCCCCTCCCAGGGGGAACCCGAAGCCTAGGGCTCCCCAGGGCTGGGGCTCCCTAAGCCTAGGGCTCCCCCCTCCCAGGGGGAACCCGAAGCCTAGGGCTCCCCAGGGCTGGGGCTCCCTAAGCCTAGGGCTCCCCCCTCCCAGGGGGAACCCGAAGCCTAGGGCTCCCCAGGGCTGGGGCTCCTTAAGCCTAGGGCTCCCCCCTCCCAGGGGGAACCCGAAGCCTAGGGCTCCCCAGGGCTGGGGCTCCCTAAGCCTAGGGCTCCCCCCTCCCAGGGGGAACCCGAAGCCTAGGGCTCCCCAGGGCTGGGGCTCCCTAAGCCTAGGGCTCCCCCCTCCCAGGGGGAACCCGAAGCCTAGGGCTCCCCAGGGCTGGGGCTCCCTAAGCCTAGGGCTCCCCCCTCCCAGGGGGAACCCGAAGCCTAGGGCTCCCCAGGGCTGGGGCTCCCTAAGCCTAGGGCTCCCCCCTCCCAGGGGGAACCCGAAGCCTAGGGCTCCCCAGGGCTGGGGCTCCCTAAGCCTAGGGCTCCCCCCTCCCAGGGGGAACCCGAAGCCTAGGGCTCCCCAGGGCTGGGGCTCCCTAAGCCTAGGGCTCCCCCCTCCCAGGGGGAACCCTAAGCCTAGGGCTCCCCCCTCCAGGGGGAACCCTAAGCCTAGGGCTCCCCCCTCCCAGGGGGAACCCTAAGCCTAGGGCTCCCCAGGGCTGGGGCTCCCTAAGCCTAGGGCTCCCCCCTCCCAGGGGGAACCCGAAGCCTAGGGCTCCCCAGGGCTGGGGCTCCCTAAGCCTAGGGCTCCCCCCTCCCAGGGGGAACCCTAAGCCAAGGGCTCCCCAGGGCTGGGGCTCCCTAAGCCTAGGGCTCCCCCCTCCCAGGGGGAACCCTAAGCCTAGGGCTCCCCAGGGCTGGGCCTCCCTAAGCCTAGGGCTCCCCCCTCCCAGGGGGAACCCGAAGCCTAGGGCTCCCCAGGGCTGGGGCTCCCTAAGCCTAGGGCTCCCCCCTCCCAGGGGGAACCCGAAGCCTAGGGCTCCCCAGGGCTGGGGCTCCCTAAGCCTAGGGCTCCCCCCTCCCAGGGGGAACCCGAAGCCTAGGGCTCCCCAGGGCTGGGGCTCCCTAAGCCTAGGGCTCCCCCCTCCCAGGGGGAACCCGAAGCCTATGGCTCCCCAGGGCTGGGGCTCCCTAAGCCTAGGGCTCCCCCCTCCCAGGGGGAACCCGAAGCCTAGGGCTCCCCAGGGCTGGGGCTACCTAAGCCTAGGGCTCCCCCTCCCAGGGGGAACCCGAAGCCTAGGGCTCCCCAGGGCTGGGGCTCCCTAAGCCTAGGGCTCCCCCCTCCCAGGGGAACCCGAAGCCTAGGGCTCCCCCAGGGCTGGGGCTCCCTAAGCCTAGGGCTCCCCCCTCCCAGGGGATACCCGAAGCCTAGGGCTCCCCAGGGCTGGGGCTCCCTAAGCCTAGGGCTCCCCCCTCCCAGGGGGAACCCGAAGCCTAGGGCTCCCCAGGGCTGGGGCTCCCTAAGCCTAGGGCTCCCCCCTCCCAGGGGGAACCCGAAGCCTAGGGCTCGCCAGGGCTGGGGCTCCCTAAGCCTAGGGCTCCCCCTCCCAGGGGGAACCCGAAGCCTAGGGCTCCCCAGGGCTGGGGCTCCCTAAGCCTAGGGCTCCCCCCTCCCAGGGGGAACCCGAAGCCTAGGGCTCCCCAGGGCAGGGGCTCCCTAAGCCTAGGGCTCCCCCTCCCAGGGGGAACCCGAAGCCTAGGGCTCCCCAGGGCTGGGGCTCCCTAAGCCTAGGGCTCCCCCCTCCCAGGGGGAACCCGAAGCCTAGGGCTCCCCAGGGCTGGGGCTCCCTAAGCCTAGGGCTCCCCCCTCCCAGGGGGAACCCGAAGCCTAGGGCTCCCCAGGGCTGGGGCTCCCTAAGCCTAGGGCTCCCCCCTCCCAGGGGGAACCCGAAGCCTAGGGCTCCCCAGGGCTGGGGCTCCCTAAGCCTAGGGCTCCCCCCTCCCAGGGGGAACCCGAAGCCTAGGGCTCCCCAGGGCTGGGGCTCCCTAAGCCTAGGGCTCCCCCTCCCAGGGGGAACCCGAAGCCTAGGGCTCCCCAGGGCTGGGGCTCCCTAAGCCTAGGGCTTCCCCCTCCCAGGGGGAACCCGAAGCCTAGGGCTCCCCAGGGCTGGGGCTCCCTAAGCCTAGGGCTCCCCCCTCCCAGGGGAACCCGAAGCCTAGGGCTCCCCAGGGCTGGGGCTCCCTAAGCCTAGGGCTCCCCCCTCCCAGGGGGAACCCTAAGCCTAGGGCTCCCCAGGGCTGGGGCTCCCTAAGCCTAGGGCTCCCCCCTCCCAGGGGGAACCCTAAGCCTAGGGCTCCCCAGGGCTGGGGCTCCCTAAGCCTAGGGCTCCCCCCTCCCAGGGGGAACCCTAAGCCTAGGGCTCCCCAGGGCTGGGGCTCCCTAAGCCTAGGGCTCCCCCCTCCCAGGGGGAACCCTAAGCCTAGGGCTCCCCAGGGCTGGGGCCCCCTAAGCCTAGGGCTCCCCCCTCCCAGGGGGAACCCTAAGCCTAGGGCTCCCCAGGGCTGGGGCTCCCTAAGCCTAGGGCTCCCCCCTCCCAGGGGGAACCCTAAGCCTAGGGCTCCCCAGGGCTGGGGCTCCCTAAGCCTAGGGCTCCCCCTCCCAGGGGGAACCCTAAGCCTAGGGCTCCCCAGGGCTGGGGCTCCCTAAGCCTAGGGCTCCCCCCTCCCAGGGGGAACCCTAAGCCTAGGGCTCCCCTCCCGGGGGCTCCCTAAGCCTAGGGCTCCCCCCTCCCAGGGGGAACCCTAAGCCTAGGGCTCCCCATGGCGGGGCTCCCTAAGCCTAGGGCTCTCCCCTCCCAGGGGGAACCCTAAGCCTAGGGCTCCCCTCCCGGGGGCTCCCTAAGCCTAGGGCTCCCCCCTCCCAGGGGGAACCCTAAGCCTAGTGCTCCCCAGGGCTGATGCTCCCTAAGCCTAGGGCTCCCCCCTCCCAGGGGGAACCCTAAGCCTAGGGCTCCCCTCCCGGGGGCTCCCTAAGCCTAGGGCTCCCCCCTCCCAGGGGGAACCCTAAGCCTAGGGCTGCTCAGGGCTGGGGCTCCCTAAGCCTAGGGCTCCCCCCTCCCAGGGGGAACCCTAAGCCTAGGGCTCCCCTCCCGGGGGCTCCCTAAGCCTAGGGCTCCCCCCTCCCAGGGGGAACCCTAAGCCTAGGGCTCCCCAGGGCTGGGGCTCCCTAAGCCTAGGGCTCCCCCCTCCCAGGGGGAACCCTAAGCCTAGGGCTCCCCAGGGCTGGGGCTCCCTAAGCCTAGGGCTCCCCCCTCCCAGGGGGAACCCTAAGCCTAGGGCTCCCCAGGGCTGGGGCTCCCTAAGCCTAGGGCTCCCCCCTCCCAGGGGGAACCCTAAGCCTAGGGCTCCCCTCCCGGGGGCTCCCTAAGCCTAGGGCTCCCCCCTCCCAGGGGGAACCCTAAGCCTAGGGCTCCCCAGGGCTGGGGCTCCCTAAGCCTAGGGCTCCCCCCTCCCAGGGGGAACCCTAAGCCTAGTGCTCCCCTCCCGGGGGCTCCCTAAGCCTAGGGCTCCCCCCTCCCAGGGGGAACCCTAAGCCTAGGGCTCCCCAGGGCTGGGGCTCCCTAAGCCTAGGGCTCCCCCCTCCCAGGGGGAACCCTAAGCCTAGGGCTCCCCTCCCGGGGGCTCCCTAAGCCTAGGGCTCCCCCCTCCCAGGGGGAACCCTAAGCCTAGGGCTCCCCAGGGCTGGGGCTCCCTAAGCCTAGGGCTCCCCCCTCCCAGGGGGAACCCTAAGCCTAGGGCTCCCCTCCCGGGGGCTCCCTAAGCCTAGGGCTCCCCCCTCCCAGGGATAACCCTAAGCCTAGGGCTCCCCAGGGCTGGGGCTCCCTAAGCCTAGGGCTCCCCCCTCCCAGGGGGAACCCTAAGCCTAGGGCTCCCCTCCCGGGGGCTCCCTAAGCCTAGGGCTCCCCCCTCCCAGGGGGAACCCTAAGCCTAGGGCTCCCCAGGGCTGGGGCTCCCTAAGCCTAGGGCTCCCCCCTCCCAGGGGGAACCCTAAGCCTAGGGCTCCCCTCCCGGGGGCTCCCTAAGCCTAGGGCTCCCCCCTCCCAGGGGGAACCCTAAGCCTAGGGCTCCCCAGGGCTGGGGCTCCCTAAGCCTAGGGCTCCCCCCTCCCAGGGGGAACCCTAAGCCTAGGGCTCCCCTCCCGGGGGCTCCCTAAGCCTAGGGCTCCCCCCTCCCAGGGGGAACCCTAAGCCTAGGGCTCCCCGGGGCTGGGGCTCCCTAAGCCTAGGGCTCCCCCCTCCCAGGGGGAACCCTAAGCCTAGGGCTCCCCTCCCGGGGGCTCCCTAAGCCTAGGGCTCCCCCCTCCCAGGGGGAACCCTAAGCCTAGGGCTCCCCGGGGCTGGGGCTCCCTAAGCCTAGGTCTGCCCCCTCCCAGGGGGAACCCTAAGCCTAGGGCTCCCCTCCCGGGGGCTCCCTAAGCCTAGGGCTCCCCCCTCCCAGGGGGAACCCTAAGCCTAGGGCTCCCCGGGGCTGGGGCTCCCTAAGCCTAGGGCTCCCCCCTCCCAGGGGGAACCCTAAGACTAGGGCTCCCCTCCCGGGGGCTCCCTAAGCCTAGGGCTCCCCCCTCCCAGGGGGAACCCTAAGCCTAGGGCTCCCCTCCCGGGGGCTCCCTAAGCCTCGGGCTCCCCCCTCCCAGGGGGGACCCTAAGCCTCGGGCTCCCCGGGGCTGGGGCTCCCTAAGCCTCGGGCTCCCCCCTCCCAGGGGGGACCCTAAGCCTCGGGCTCCCCGGGGCTGGGGCTCCCTAAGCCTCGGGCTCCCCCCTCCCAGGGGGGACCCTAAGCCTCGGGCTCCCCGGGGCTGGGGCTCCCTAAGCCTCGGGCTCCCCCCTCCCAGGGGGGACCCTAAGCCTCGGGCTCCCCGGGGCTGGGGCTCCCTAAGCCTCGGGCTCCCCCCTCCCAGGGGGGACCCTAAGCCTCGGGCTCCCCGGGGCTGGGGCTCCCTAAGCCTCGGGCTCCCCCCTCCCAGGGGGGACCCTAAGCCTCGGGCTCCCCGGGGCTGGGGCTCCCTAAGCCTCGGGCTCCCCCCTCCCAGGGGGGACCCTAAGCCTCGGGCTCCCCGGGGCTGGGGATCCCTAAGCCTCGGGCTGCCCCCTCCCAGGGGGGACCCTAAGCCTCGGGCTCCCCGGGGCTGGGGCTCCCTAAGCCTCGGGCTCCCCCCTCCCAGGGGGGACCCTAAGCCTCGGGCTCCCCGGGGCTGGGGCTCCCTAAGCCTCGGGCTCCCCCCTCCCAGGGGGGACCCTAAGCCTCGGGCTCCCCGGGGCTGGGGCTCCCTAAGCCTCGGGCTCCCCCCTCCCAGGGGGGACCCTAAGCCTCGGGCTCCCCGGGGCTGGGGCTCCCTAAGCCTCGGGCTCCCCCCTCCCAGGGGGGACCCTAAGCCTCGGGCTCCCCGGGGCTGGGGCTCCCTAAGCCTCGGGCTCCCCCCTCCCAGGGGGGACCCTAAGCCTCGGGCTCCCCGGGGCTGGGGCTCCCTAAGCCTCGGGCTCCCCCCTCCCAGGGGGGACCCTAAGCCTCGGGCTCCCCGGGGCTGGGGCTCCCTAAGCCTCGGGCTCCCCCCTCCCAGGGGGGACCCTAAGCCTCGGGCTCCCCGGGGCTGGGGCTCCCTAAGCCTCGGGCTCCCCCCTCCCAGGGGGGACCCTAAGCCTCGGGCTCCCCGGGGCTGGGGCTCCCTAAGCCTCGGGCTCCCCCCTCCCAGGGGGGACCCTAAGCCTCGGGCTCCCCGGGGCTGGGGCTCCCTAAGCCTCGGGCTCCCCCCTCCCAGGGGGGACCCTAAGCCTCGGGCTCCCCGGGGCTGGGGCTCCCTAAGCCTCGGGCTCCCCCCTCCCAGGGGGGACCCTAAGCCTCGGGCTCCCCGGGGCTGGGGCTCCCTAAGCCTCGGGCTCCCCCCTCCCAGGGGGGACCCTAAGCCTCGGGCTCCCCGGGGCTGGGGCTCCCTAAGCCTCGGGCTCCCCCCTCCCAGGGGGGACCCTAAGCCTCGGGCTCCCCGGGGCTGGGGCTCCCTAAGCCTCGGGCTCCCCCCTCCCAGGGGGGACCCTAAGCCTCGGGCTCCCCGGGGCTGGGGCTCCCTAAGCCTCGGGCTCCCCCCTCCCAGGGGGGACCCTAAGCCTCGGGCTCCCCGGGGCTGGGGCTCCCTAAGCCTCGGGCTCCCCCCTCCCAGGGGGGACCCTAAGCCTCGGGCTCCCCGGGGCTGGGGCTCCCTAAGCCTCGGGCTCCCCCCTCCCAGGGGGGACCCTAAGCCTCGGGCTCCCCGGGGCTGGGGCTCCCTAAGCCTCGGGCTCCCCCCTCCCAGGGGGGACCCTAAGCCTCGGGCTCCCGGGGCTGGGGCTCCCTAAGCCTCGGGCTCCCCCCTCCCAGGGGGGACCCTAAGCCTCGGGCTCCCCGGGGCTGGGGCTCCCTAAGCCTCGGGCTCCCCCCTCCCAGGGGGGACCCTAAGCCTCGGGCTCCCCGGGGCTGGGGCTCCCTATGCCTCGGGCTCCCCCCTCCCAGGGGGGACCCTAAGCCTCGGGCTCCCCGGGGCTGGGGCTCCCTAAGCCTCGGGCTCCCCCCTCCCAGGGGGGACCCTAAGCCTCGGGCTCCCCGGGGCTGGGGCTCCCTAAGCCTCGGGCTCCCCCCTCCCAGGGGGGACCCTAAGCCTCGGGCTCCCCGGGGCTGGGGCTCCCTAAGCCTCGGGCTCCCCCCTCCCAGGGGGGACCCTAAGCCTCGGGCTCCCCGGGGCGGGGGCTCCCTAAGCCTCGGGCTCCCCCCTCCCAGGGGGGACCCTAAGCCTCGGGCTCCCCGGGGCTGGGGCTCCCTAAGCCTCGGGCTCCCCCCTCCCAGGGGGGACCCTAAGCCTCGGGCTCCCCGGGGCTGGGGCTCCCTAAGCCTCGGGCTCCCCCCTCCCAGGGGGGACCCTAAGCCTCGGGCTCCCCGGGGCTGGGGCTCCCTAAGCCTCGGGCTCCCCCCTCCCAGGGGGGACCCTAAGCCTCGGGCTCCCCGGGGCGGGGGCTCCCTAAGCCTCGGGCTCCCCCCTCCCAGGGGGGACCCTAAGCCTCGGGCTCCCCGGGGCGGGGGCTCCCTAAGCCTCGGGCTCCCCCCTCCCAGGGGGGACCCTAAGCCTCGGGCTCCCCGGGGCGGGGGCTCCCTAAGCCTCGGGCTCCCCCCTCCCAGGGGGGACCCTAAGCCTCGGGCTCCCCGGGGCGGGGGCTCCCTAAGCCTCGGGCTCCCCCCTCCCAGGGGGGACCCTAAGCCTCGGGCTCCCCGGGGCGGGGGCTCCCTAAGCCTCGGGCTCCCCCCTCCCAGGGGGGACCCTAAGCCTCGGGCTCCCCGGGGCGGGGGCTCCCTAAGCCTCGGGCTCCCCCCTCCCAGGGGGGACCCTAAGCCTCGGGCTCCCCGGGGCGGGGGCTCCCTAAGCCTCGGGCTCCCCCCTCCCAGGGGGGACCCTAAGCCTCGGGCTCCCCGGGGCGGGGGCTCCCTAAGCCTCGGGCTCCCCCCTCCCAGGGGGGACCCTAAGCCTCGGGCTCCCCGGGGCGGGGGCTCCCTAAGCCTCGGGCTCCCCCCTCCCAGGGGGGACCCTAAGCCTCGGGCTCCCCGGGGCGGGGGCTCCCTAAGCCTCGGGCTCCCCCCTCCCAGGGGGGACCCTAAGCCTCGGGCTCCCCGGGGCGGGGGCTCCCTAAGCCTCGGGCTCCCCCCTCCCAGGGGGGACCCTAAGCCTCGGGCTCCCCGGGGCGGGGGCTCCCTAAGCCTCGGGCTCCCCCCTCCCAGGGGGGACCCTAAGCCTCGGGCTCCCCGGGGCGGGGGCTCCCTAAGCCTCGGGCTCCCCCCTCCCAGGGGGGACCCTAAGCCTCGGGCTCCCCGGGGCGGGGGCTCCCTAAGCCTCGGGCTCCCCCCTCCCAGGGGGGACCCTAAGCCTCGGGCTCCCCGGGGCGGGGGCTCCCTAAGCCTCGGGCTCCCCCCTCCCAGGGGGGACCCTAAGCCTCGGGCTCCCCGGGGCGGGGGCTCCCTAAGCCTCGGGCTCCCCCCTCCCAGGGGGGACCCTAAGCCTCGGGCTCCCCGGGGCGGGGGCTCCCTAAGCCTCGGGCTCCCCCCTCCCAGGGGGACCCTAAGCCTCGGGCTCCCCGGGGCGGGGGCTCCCTAAGCCTCGGGCTCCCCCCTCCCAGGGGGGACCCTAAGCCTAGGGCTCCCCGGGGCGGGGGCTCCCTAAGCCTCGGGCTCCCCCCTCCCAGGGGGACCCCTAAGCCTAGGGCTCCCCGGGGCGGGGGCTCCCTAAGCCTCGGGCTCCCCCCTCCCAGGGGGACCCCTAAGCCTAGGGCTCCCCGGGGCGGGGCCTCCCTAAGCCTCGGGCTCCCCCCTCCCAGGGGGACCCCTAAGCCTAGGGCTCCCCGGGGCGGGGCCTCCCTAAGCCTCGGGCTCCCCCCTCCCAGGGGGGCCCCTAAGCCTAGGGCTCCCCGGGGCGGGGGCTCCCTAAGCCTCGGGCTCCCCCCTCCCAGGGGGGCCCCTAAGCCTAGGGCTCCCCGGGGCGGGGGCTCCCTAAGCCTCGGGCTCCCCCCTCCCAGGGGGGCCCCTAAGCCTCGGGCTCCCCCCTCCCAGGGGGGCCCCTAAGCCTAGGGCTCCCCGGGGCGGGGCCTCCCTAAGCCTCGGGCTCCCCCCCTCCCGGGGGGAACCCTAAGCCTCGGGCTCCCCCCTCCCGGGGGGAACCCTAAGCCTCGGGCTCCCCCCTCCCGGGGGGAACCCTAAGCCTCGGGCTCCCCCCTCCCGGGGGGAACCCTAAGCCTCGGGCTCCCCCCTCCCGGGGGGAACCCTAAGCCTCGGGCTCCCCCCTCCCGGGGGGAACCCTAAGCCTCGGGCTCCCCCCTCCCGGGGGGAACCCTAAGCCTCGGGCTCCCCCCTCCCGGGGGGAACCCTAAGCCTCGGGCTCCCCCCTCCCGGGGGGAACCCTAAGCCTCGGGCTCCCCCCTCCCGGGGGGAACCCTAAGCCTCGGGCTCCCCCCTCCCGGGGGGAACCCTAAGCCTCGGGCTCCCCCCTCCCGGGGGGAACCCTAAGCCTCGGGCTCCCCCCTCCCGGGGGGAACCCTAAGCCTCTGGCTCCCCCCTCCCGGGGGGAACCCTAAGCCTCGGGCTCCCCCCTCCCGGGGGGAACCCTAAGCCTCGGGCTCCCCAGGGCTGGGGCTCCCTAAGCCTCGGGCTCCCCCCTCCCAGGGGGAACCCTAAGCCTAGGGCTCCCCTCTCGGGGGCCCTAGGGCTCCCCAGGGCTGGGGCTCCCTAAGCCTAGGGCTCCCCCCTCACAGGGGGAACCCTAAGCCTAGGGCTCCCCTCCCGGGGGCCCTAGGGCTCCCCATGGCTGGGGCTCCCTAAGCCTAGGGCTCCCCCCTCCCAGGGGGAACCCTAAGCCTAGGGCTCCCCTCCCGGGGGCCCTAGGGCTCCCCAGGGCTGGGGCTCCCTAAGCCTAGGGCTCCCCCCTCCCAGGGGGAACCCTAAGCCTAGGGCTCCCCTCCCGGGGGCCCTAGGGCTCCCCAGGGCTGGGGCTCCCTAAGCCTAGGGCTCCCCCCTCCCAGGGGGAACCCTAAGCCTAGGGCTCCCCTCCCGGGGGCCCTAGGGCTCCCCAGGGCTGGGGCTCCCTAAGCCTAGGGCTCCCCCCTCCCAGGGGGAACCCTAAGCCTAGGGCTCCCCTCCCGGGGGCCCTAGGGCTCCCCAGGGCTGGGGCTCCCTAAGCCTAGGGCTCCCCCCTCCCAGGGGGAACCCTAAGCCTAGGGCTCCCCTCCTGGGGGCCCTAGGGCTCCCCAGGGCTGGGGCTCCCTAAGCCTAGGGCTCCCCCCTCCCAGGGGGAACCCTAAGCCTAGGGCTCCCCTCCCGGGGGCCCTAGGGCTCCCCAGGGCTGGGGCTCCCTAAGCCTAGGGCTCCCCCCTCCCAGGGGGAACCCTAAGCCTAGGGCTCCCCTCCCGGGGGCCCTAGGGCTCCCCAGGGCTGGGGCTCCCTAAGCCTAGGGCTCCCCCCTCCCAGGGGGAACCCTAAGCCTAGGGCTCCCCTCCCGGGGGCCCTAGGGCTCCCCAGGGCTGGGGCTCCCTAAGCCTAGGGCTCCCCCCTCCCAGGGGGAACCCTAAGCCTAGGGCTCCCCTCCCGGGGGCCCTAGGGCTCCCCAGGGCTGGGGCTCCCTAAGCCTAGGGCTCCCCCCTCCCAGGGGGAACCCTAAGCCTAGGGCTCCCCTCCCGGGGGCCCTAGGGCTCCCCAGGGCTGGGGCTCCCTAAGCCTAGGGCTCCCCCCTCCCAGGGGGAACCCTAAGCCTAGGGCTCCCCTCCCGGGGGCCCTAGGGCTCCCCAGGGCTGGGGCTCCCTAAGCCTAGGGCTCCCCCCTCCCAGGGGGAACCCTAAGCCTAGGGCTCCCCTCCCGGGGGCCCTAGGGCTCCCCAGGGCTGGGGCTCCCTAAGCCTAGGGCTCCCCCCTCCCAGGGGAAACCCTAAGCCTAGGGCTACCCCCCGGGGGCCCTTGGGCTCCCCAGGGCTGGGGCTCCCTAAGCCTAGGGCTCCCCCCTCCCAGGGGGAACCCTAAGCCTGGGTCTCCCCTCCCGGGGCCCTAGGGCTCCCCAGGGCTGGGGCTCCCTAAGCCTAGGGCTCCCCCCTCCCAGGGGGAACCCTAAGCCTGGGGCTCCCCTCCCGGGGGCCCTAGGGCTCCCCAGGGCTGGGGCTCCCTAAGCCTAGGTCTCCCCCCTCCCAGGGGGAACCCTAAGCCTGGGGCTCCCCTCCCGGGGGCCCTAGGGCTCCCCAGGGCTGGGGCTCCCTAAGCCTAGGTCTCCCCCCTCCCAGGGGGAACCCTAAGCCTGGGGCTCCCCTCCCGGGGGCCCTAGGGCTCCCCAGGGCTGGGGCTCCCTAAGCCTAGGGCTCCCCCCTCCCAGGGGGAACCCTAAGCCTGGGGCTCCCCTCCCGGGGGCCCTAGGGCTCCCCAGGGCTGGGGCTCCCTAAGCCTAGGGCTCCCCCCTCCCAGGGGGAACCCTAAGCCTGGGGCTCCCCTCCCGGGGGCCCTAGGGCTCCCCAGGGCTGGGGCTCCCTAAGCCTAGGGCTCCCCCCTCCCAGGGGGAACCCTAAGCCTGGGGCTCCCCTCCCGGGGGCCCTAGGGCTCCCCAGGGCTGGGGCTCCCTAAGCCTAGGGCTCCCCCCTCCCAGGGGGAACCCTAAGCCTGGGGCTCCCCTCCCGGGGGCCCTAGGGCTCCCCAGGGCTGGGGCTCCCTAAGCCTAGGGCTCCCCCCTCCCAGGGGGAACCCTAAGCCTGGGGCTCCCCTCCCGGGGGCCCTAGGGCTCCCCAGGGCTGGGGCTCCCTAAGCCTAGGGCTCCCCCCTCCCAGGGGGAACCCTAAGCCTGGGGCTCCCCTCCCGGGGGCCCTAGGGCTCCCCAGGGCTGGGGCTCCCTAAGCCTAGGGCTCCCCCCTCCCAGGGGGAACCCTAAGCCTGGGGCTCCCCTCCCGGGGGCCCTAGGGCTCCCCAGGGCTGGGGCTCCCTAAGCCTAGGGCTCCCCCCTCCCAGGGGGAACCCTAAGCCTGGGGCTCCCCTCCCGGGGGCCCTAGGGCTCCCCAGGGCTGGGGCTCCCTAAGCCTAGGGCTCCCCCCTCCCAGGGGGAACCCTAAGCCTGGGGCTCCCCTCCCGGGGGCCCTAGGGCTCCCCAGGGCTGGGGCTCCCTAAGCCTAGGGCTCCCCCCTCCCAGGGGGAACCCTAAGCCTGGGGCTCCCCTCCCGGGGGCCCTAGGGCTCCCCAGGGCTGGGGCTCCCTAAGCCTAGGGCTCCCCCCTCCCAGGGGGAACCCTAAGCCTGGGGCTCCCCTCCCGGGGCCCTAGGGCTCCCCAGGGCTGGGGCTCCCTAAGCCTAGGGCTCCCCCCTCCCAGGGGGAACCCTAAGCCTGGGGCTCCCCTCCCGGGGGCCCTAGGGCTCCCCAGGGCTGGGCTCCCTAAGCCTAGGGCTCCCCCCTCCCAGGGGGAACCCTAAGCCTGGGGCTCCCCTCCCGGGGGCCCTAGGGCTCCCCAGGGCTGGGGCTCCCTAAGCCTAGGGCTCCCCCCTCCCAGGGGGAACCCTAAGCCTGGGGCTCCCCTCCCGGGGGCCCTAGGGCTCCCCAGGGCTGGGGCTCCCTAAGCCTAGGGCTCCCCCCTCCCAGGGGGAACCCTAAGCCTGGGGCTCCCCTCCCGGGGGCCCTAGGGCTCCCCAGGGCTGGGGCTCCCTAAGCCTAGGGCTCCCCCCTCCCAGGGGGAACCCTAAGCCTGGGGCTCCCCTCCCGGGGGCCCTAGGGCTCCCCAGGGCTGGGGCTCCCTAAGCCTAGGGCTCCCCCCTCCCAGGGGGAACCCTAAGCCTGGGGCTCCCCTCCCGGGGGCCCTAGGGCTCCCCAGGGCTGGGGCTCCCTAAGCCTAGGGCTCCCCCCTCCCAGGGGGAACCCTAAGCCTGGGGCTCCCCTCCCAGGGGGAACCCTAAGCCTGGGCTCCCCAGGGCTGGGGCTCCCTAAGCCTAGGGCTCCCCCCTCCCAGGGGGAACCCTAAGCCTGGGGCTCCCCAGGGCTGGGGCTCCCTAAGCCTAGGGCTCCCCCCTCCCAGGGGGAACCCTAAGCCTGGGGCTCCCCAGGGCTGGGGCTCCCTAAGCCTAGGGCTCCCCCCTCCCAGGGGGAACCCTAAGCCTGGGCTCCCCAGGGCTGGGGCTCCCTAAGCCTAGGGCTCCCCCCTCCCAGGGGGAACCCTAAGCCTGGGGCTCCCCAGGGCTGGGGCTCCCTAAGCCTAGGGCTCCCCCCTCCCAGGGGGAACCCTAAGCCTGGGGCTCCCCAGGGCTGGGGCTCCCTAAGCCTAGGGCTCCCCCTCCCAGGGGGAACCCTAAGCCTGGGGCTCCCCAGGGCTGGGGCTCCCTAAGCCTAGGGCTCCCCCCTCCCAGGGGGAACCCTAAGCCTGGGGCTCCCCAGGGCTGGGGCTCCCTAAGCCTAGGGCTCCCCCCTCCCAGGGGGAACCCTAAGCCTGGGGCTCCCCAGGGCTGGGGCTCCCTAAGCCTAGGGCTCCCCCCTCCCAGGGGGAACCCTAAGCCTGGGGCTCCCCAGGGCTGGGGCTCCCTAAGCCTAGGGCTCCCCCCTCCCCGGGGGGAACCCTAAGCCTAGGGCTCCCCAGGGCTGGGGCTCCCTAAGCCTAGGGCTCCCCCCTCCCCGGGGGAACCCTAAGCCTAGGGCTCCCCAGGGCTGGGGCTCCCTAAGCCTAGGGCTCCCCCCTCCCCGGGGGGAACCCTAAGCCTAGGGCTCCCCAGGGCTGGGGCTCCCTAAGCCTAGGGCTCCCCCCTCCCCGGGGGGAACCCTAAGCCTAGGGCTCCCCAGGGCTGGGGCTCCCTAAGCCTAGGGCTCCCCCCTCCCCGGGGGGAACCCTAAGCCTAGGGCTCCCCAGGGCTGGGGCTCCCTAAGCCTAGGGCTCCCCCCTCCCCGGGGGGAACCCTAAGCCTAGGGCTCCCCAGGGCTGGGGCTCCCTAAGCCTAGGGCTCCCCCCTCCCCGGGGGGAACCCTAAGCCTAGGGCTCCCCAGGGCTGGGGCTCCCTAAGCCTAGGGCTCCCCCCTCCCCGGGGGGAACCCTAAGCCTAGGGCTCCCCAGGGCTGGGGCTCCCTAAGCCTAGGGCTCCCCCCTCCCCGGGGGGAACCCTAAGCCTAGGGCTCCCCAGGGCTGGGGCTCCCTAAGCCTAGGGCTCCCCCCTCCCCGGGGGGAACCCTAAGCCTAGGGCTCCCCAGGGCTGGGGCTCCCTAAGCCTAGGGCTCCCCCCTCCCCGGGGGGAACCCTAAGCCTAGGGCTCCCCAGGGCTGGGCTCCCTAAGCCTAGGGCTCCCCCCTCCCCGGGGGGAACCCTAAGCCTAGGGCTCCCCAGGGCTGGGGCTCCCTAAGCCTAGGGCTCCCCCCTCCCCGGGGGGAACCCTAAGCCTAGGGCTCCCCAGGGCTGGGGCTCCCTAAGCCTAGGGCTCCCCCCTCCCCGGGGGGAACCCTAAGCCTAGGGCTCCCCAGGGCTGGGGCTCCCTAAGCCTAGGGCTCCCCCCTCCCCGGGGGGAACCCTAAGCCTAGGGCTCCCCAGGGCTGGGGCTCCCTAAGCCTAGGGCTCCCCCCTCCCCGGGGGGAACCCTAAGCCTAGGGCTCCCCAGGGCTGGGGCTCCCTAAGCCTAGGGCTCCCCCCTCCCCGGGGGGAACCCTAAGCCTAGGGCTCCCCAGGGCTGGGGCTCCCTAAGCCTAGGGCTCCCCCCTCCCCGGGGGGAACCCTAAGCCTAGGGCTCCCCAGGGCTGGGGCTCCCTAAGCCTAGGGCTCCCCCCTCCCCGGGGGGAACCCTAAGCCTAGGGCTCCCCAGGGCTGGGGCTCCCTAAGCCTAGGGCTCCCCCCTCCCCGGGGGGAACCCTAAGCCTAGGGCTCCCCAGGGCTGGGGCTCCCTAAGCCTAGGGCTCCCCCCTCCCCGGGGGGAACCCTAAGCCTAGGGCTCCCCAGGGCTGGGGCTCCCTAAGCCTAGGGCTCCCCCCTCCCCGGGGGAACCCTAAGCCTAGGGCTCCCCAGGGCTGGGGCTCCCTAAGCCTAGGGCTCCCCCCTCCCCGGGGGGAACCCTAAGCCTAGGGCTCCCCAGGGCTGGGGCTCCCTAAGCCTAGGGCTCCCCCCTCCCCGGGGGGAACCCTAAGCCTAGGGCTCCCCAGGGCTGGGGCTCCCTAAGCCTAGGGCTCCCCCCTCCCCGGGGGAACCCTAAGCCTAGGGCTCCCCAGGGCTGGGGCTCCCTAAGCCTAGGGCTCCCCCCTCCCCGGGGGGAACCCTAAGCCTAGGGCTCCCCAGGGCTGGGGCTCCCTAAGCCTAGGGCTCCCCCCTCCCCGGGGGGAACCCTAAGCCTAGGGCTCCCCAGGGCTGGGGCTCCCTAAGCCTAGGGCTCCCCCCTCCCCGGGGGGAACCCTAAGCCTAGGGCTCCCCAGGGCTGGGGCTCCCTAAGCCTAGGGCTCCCCCCTCCCCGGGGGAACCCTAAGCCTAGGGCTCCCCAGGGCTGGGGCTCCCTAAGCCTAGGGCTCCCCCCTCCCCGGGGGGAACCCTAAGCCTAGGGCTCCCCAGGGCTGGGGCTCCCTAAGCCTAGGGCTCCCCCCTCCCCGGGGGGAACCCTAAGCCTAGGGCTCCCCAGGGCTGGGGCTCCCTAAGCCTAGGGCTCCCCCCTCCCCGGGGGAACCCTAAGCCTAGGGCTCCCCAGGGCTGGGGCTCCCTAAGCCTAGGGCTCCCCCCTCCCCGGGGGGAACCCTAAGCCTAGGGCTCCCCAGGGCTGGGGCTCCCTAAGCCTAGGGCTCCCCCCTCCCCGGGGGGAACCCTAAGCCTAGGGCTCCCCAGGGCTGGGGCTCCCTAAGCCTAGGGCTCCCCCTCCCCGGGGGGAACCCTAAGCCTAGGGCTCCCCAGGGCTGGGGCTCCCTAAGCCTAGGGCTCCCCCTCCCCGGGGGGAACCCTAAGCCTAGGGCTCCCCAGGGCTGGGGCTCCCTAAGCCTAGGGCTCCCCCCTCCCCGGGGGGAACCCTAAGCCTAGGGCTCCCCAGGGCTGGGCTCCCTAAGCCTAGGGCTCCCCCCTCCCCGGGGGAACCCTAAGCCTAGGGCTCCCCAGGGCTGGGGCTCCCTAAGCCTAGGGCTCCCCCTCCCCGGGGGGGAACCCTAAGCCTAGGGCTCCCCAGCTGGGGCTCCCTAAGCCTAGGGCTCCACCTCCCGGGGGACCCTAGCCTAGGGCTCCCTCCCCCTCCCGGGGGGAACCCTAAGCCTAGGGCTCCCCCAGGGCTGGGGCTCCCTAAGCCTAGGGCTC